>NW_028301613.1:13323793-13625956 GCF_987345545.1 Pholcus phalangioides
ATCTTAATATTTTCCATGTATTCTTCCTGATGATAGATGCTCTGAGTCGAGAATTTCTCAGTGGAGGTGCTCTTATGAGTTAACACTCATGCTTTTTTTGAATTTGTCGAGATGAGCATGAAGAATGCAATGTATTTTTAGGGGAGACATTGAGCATTCCATTTTTGTATAGATTTTTGTTTCTCCCCAAGCTTGAGAGATTGTGTTTTGTATTATCACCTAGTAAGACATTAAGCACACAAGATATCCCGAGCTTCTTTTTTTCTGTCTTTGAGTTTTTTTGGAAGTTTTTTTATATTCCGCATTCTTTACTGTAATCTGATAAAAAAAAAAAAAACACTTGCTACAGAAAATGTAGGAAACATGTAGTTTTTTTGCTGCTGATTTCTTAACCAGAACTGTGACAAACTATTTAATTTTATGTATAACTGTAACATTCGTACTTTTCGGAGATCAGTCGTGAAATAACCAAAGTGTTAGCATTTTTTAAAAATTATGACATCGCATTTCACAAAAGCTAAATAAGTAGATGCTCGGCCACTGGACTTATTCTGTTGCTGATATCTCTTCCTGCCCAGTTTTGTGGTAGAATCTTGAACAAAATGTGTGTACTTAACAGTCTGAGTGCATATCTAGTATTGTGTGTGATTTTTCAATGGTGCCATCCATGTTACAAATTGTGGGTGAAGTGTAATGAATGAGTGAACAGGAATTGGCACTATGTTCAGTTTTAGTTTTAAGGAAATGTGGCCACTCTTGGGGTATCCATGATTTGCGAGATCAATAACTGGCAATTCTCTATGGAAAAATTAGTTTGTCGCATAATATTTTTGTGACACTTCCTTACAACTCTCATAATCCTGCTTTTCAGGTATCTGACCTTGAAAAATAACAAAAATTTACTTTTCCAGAGTACTCAAAAGGAAAGTCTGTTTGAAACATAAAATGAGGCTCGCTACTCAGGAACAAAAATTGTATTACATGGTGTTATGTGTACTTTTGCAGAGCAAAATTATGCTCACAAACCAAAGTTCCACTATTTGGGAAATTTGGTTTTGTGCAAACTATCTCAAAAGGACAGAATCAAAGGAAAATGTCGATAATCAAAAACAAAGTTTTACATACTCACAGATGCAGGCAGTACAACAGTGCTGACTAAAGGGCAAATTTCTTACTTTAGTGAGGGTTTACTCTCCTGCAGCCTATACAAGCATTAAATTGGAATACTTGTTGAAACTATATTGTAAACTTTTTAATTGGTTTGTGACCATTTTTTGGAAAAGAAAAATTGAATAGACAATCTTGTTTTTTCTGCCCAAACCTAGTTTAATCTTGCCCACACACTAAAAGCAGGGTTGGACAAATTCCAAGGTGACTAGAAAATCTGTATTGGCACCTAAAATTTTCTAAATGTGGATGCTAAATTTGAGTAAATTTCTAAGTTGGAGTCTGAAGGTGAAATAATAAAAATTTTCTGATTTCATTACATTAAACCTTTTAACATGGGGAAAGTAAAACTAAAAGCATTATTTAAGACCACCTTTCTTTAGCAAAATACCATGCATGGCTCCTAAAGAATAGGGCTGGCACCTAAATATTTTTTCGATTTGTCAAATCCTGCTAGAACAGCTGTGCAGTTTTGTGTTACAAGATTGATTGAGGAATGAAAGGGTTGAAAAAAATATTTTTGCTTATAATTTTTCAGTTTTATTTCTAATGTTTTGCCACAGTGATAGTTTGTCTCAGGTGATACTTGTTTTAATAATGTGTTTTACTTTCAGGGAGGCGTGCAAATACATTCAAGAGCACTTGACCATAAATGTTGATGAGCTTGGAAGAGAATGCATTGTGAATTGTGCGAAGACTGCTCTTTCATCAAAGCTGATTGGATCATATCCTTTCTTTTTATTATTTTAATGAAATTCTAATTTAAAACTCTAAGTAAACTCTAACTTAAACACTAAGCTTTTTTTTATGCAAGTTATGCGAAAGCTTTCAATGATGTAATGTTGTTTGGCCAAAGTAAAGAAAATTCATACAAATGAATATTATATGAACAAAATCAGTGATTGTCAGACATTCTGTAATAGCTAATGAGAAGTTATATTGCAGTCAACCAGCGTTTAAAGAAAGAGATTGTTCATACCAGAGAATGTTGTCAAGTAAAAAAAATCAAACCATCACTTCAATACTACAACTTGATAACGCAATTTGATTTTTAGATAAGAAAAAAAGTGACACGTCTCAGTATGTATTTTGATATGCTACACTAGAGGCAATCTGTAGCACAAAGACTGAACGAAGTCATTCTTATTTGTTTCTATGCAGCATAATGTTGAGTATACACCTCATCCAGTGTTCAAACTTGTTTTTCTCAAAACATTCTGGGAACAGCTCTCTCAGTACTCCAAATAATCATCTTATACGGTTGTGACTCCAACAAGATAGAGCTACAGATTTTTGATTTGCAACTCATTGAGTCTCGATTCAAATTACTTTTGACATCAAGACATTCTGAATCATTTGATGATGCAGTAGTCGCCAGTTAGGAGCGTAAGTAGATTCAGGCTTTTTGAATGGGAGGCACATCTTCGGGGAATGTACATAATAAATGCTCACTTCCCCCACCCTATGGCTATTAGGAATGCTTATACAGCTTAAGGCATGTTGATCAATAAAAAGTAGATGGCAAAAAACTTCCCTCACTCCAGTGTCTATTCAAACTGGTTTCGTTTTCTTTCCCAGGATTCTGCACTCGCCTCTGCTGTAGAACTAGGGAAGGGGTTTTGCAGTAACCTGTACTTTCTATATGGTTTCTACCATTATTAACCCTTTAAGTGGTTTTAATATTTTTATGATTCAAATTGTAACTGCCACATTGGAAATCACTGAACACTCTAGAAATTGCCACCTATTTTCAAGCAATTTTTTTTTTCTGATTCAAGCTGATAAATGCTTCCCCACTCACTTTGATGCAAACACACCTGTCATAAAGTTTGTGGCTTCATGGGAAGAAAAATACTTTGTTTTGGAAAAAAATTGTTCTGTATTTATACTGAGGATATATTCTTCTACTGTGCTGTGTGTGTGTGTGAAAAAGTGGGGAACACTGTCTCTACTTTTCTTTCTATTATCTAACTTTGAACTTTGCCCGCTGGCATTTGATCGATTGTAAGGGGTGGTGGAAAACACGCTTGACTGTAAAAACAACTTAATGCTTATTTGAGCTCGTCAATGCCGAAATAAACACATTTTAAGAACCCGAGATCAAGTTTGACGCAATATCTCTGGATTGCCGCTGTAAAAGTTATGACATTTTGGCATTGGGTAACTAATGTATCTATTCTTTCCTCATGGTTTCCTGCCAGCTACACTGGCAGTGATGATCACTTTCTTAAATATCTTCATTGTCAAATCACTAGACCACCATATAATATTTAAAGGAATAATAAGTCATTGTTAGACTGTGAAAGATTTGGGCTTTTAGCTAAAAGCTCCAAGTTTTGAGAAAAATTTTTCATTTTAGTTGTATAATGCAAGATCTGCCATCTCAGGTTGAGAGCAGTTGGAGCATCCAGATTACAGCACAGATTTTGCTCCATCTCACTTCCACTTATTTTTTCATCTGGAGAGATTTCAGTGTTTGATAATATATATCGAAGATGGTGTGCACAATTGATGATTGGTAATGGAAATTTTAGCAGTGTCACTCTTCAAGGCGAGAATAGAAAACTTGGTTTCTTAATACAGCAAGAGTTTTGATAATGGTTTTTAGAGATTATGTATAAAAATTATTTGAGGTCGAGGCCGGAACTAGAGGGGGAGCAAAGAGGGCAACAGCTCAGAGCTGCAGATTTTAGGGAAATGACAAAAATGCAGTTAAAATTGTGGAATTTCGCATTGGGGGACGGTAAAGTCATGTTCCCCCCCCCCCCCCCACACACACACACACACACACACACGCACAAACCTTGTTGTTGCCCACTGTAAAAATTTATGAAAAATGTGTTCTGTTTTTGACATCATAACAGTACTCAGGTTTTGAGAATCTCTTTTACACGGAGAATGTTTTTAATTGCCGTTTGGCATCATTCACTTAATTCTTGCTTTCCTATGATCAAAGATTGTGACATGACATGCCCCTTGACTCTGGTCTCCACAGAATCAGACTTCTTCTCTAACATGGTAGTTGATGCTGCTATGGCTGTCCGATTCCCAGATGGTAAAGGTGGGTACAAGTACCCTGTTAATGCTGTCAATGTTCTCAAGGCTCACGGCAGGAGCAGCAAGGAGAGTGTGCTCATCAATGGTTATGCTCTGAACTGCACTGTTGCATCCCAGGGTGAGCTGAAACATTTTTGTTTGCTAATTTGATTTCTAATGCTTTTGAATGTTTTTTATTACATGTAAACCCAGACCTCTATTCTTGAAGTTGGTGCAGATTAATATTGAGATTAACAACTTGATAAATACCAGCAATAAATTTCTAAGACCATATCTTTGTTCGAGAAATCTGTGAGCCAGGGTTGGCAGATTTTTGACTGTCGTGTCAAAAACCTCAAATATTGCTTTTCAATATAAAAATTCCCATTGAAAATACACGCATCAATTGCATAGCTGCCAAGTCTCCCGAATTTTTCGGGAATCTCCCGAATTTTATCTTCATCGCTCGATCTCCCGAAATGTTCTTAAATCTCCCGAATTTTTACAAAAATCACAAAAATCCCTAATTGTCCCTAAAAATTCCCTACTTCATTAAAAAAATCCCCGCTTATGAAAACAATCCCTAAGGAATTTCTTGTGGGACATGAAGCCTCTTTTTTTTCCCTTTCGAAATGACGTCACACGTCGTAAATGGGGAAATTCCCTTTTTAAGGAAGTTTTACAAACCCTCTGATGGTAACAAGAAAGTTGTTTGTCTTATCGTGCAGGGAAATGGCTTAGCAGCCAATAGTCCTGGATAATAATTGAAGATTATGGTGATGCACGTGTGGTCAAAATTTCTTTTGTTGAAGTTACGTACGTGCGTGCGATATAACAAAGCATGAATAATGATAAGCAAAAACATATTTAATCAATTTTAAAGATACTTATTCCGATGAATTTCCTTTCATCAAACGTTCCAGAAGAGGCCCGACTTTTCCTTTTTGTACAAGTTGTGTTACGGACATAAACATCGGTCATGGAAAGACTGCCATCATCAGTCGTAAAGTGAAAAAAAAACATCAAGCAAGTGTCACAAAAAGTCAGTGTTCTTCAAAAATTGACGGTGTTTTCCTTCATCTTCCGATGATTTTGGGGTCATTCGCGCAGAATGTTTGTTCACAGCGTCTCTGATTGAACACAATATTTATTTTTACATCATTGAAGTTTTGGCCTCCAATTTCACTTGTTTTTTGTGTAGGAATTTTATTCCCAAGGTTTAACTTCCATGTGTGTAAAATCCCTATTTTAATTTGACTTCAGTTTTTGAGTAGGGATTTTATTCCCTACGCTTTAACTTTTATGTTTGGAAAATCCCTATTTTATTTGGAAAAATCCCTATTGTATTTATTAGGGAGTGGTTTTAGCATAAAATACGGGTGTGCGCGAAAATCTACCGAATTTTCATTTTCAAAAGTTGGCAGCTATGCAATTGCATGTAATGCTTAAAGCAACTGTGTTATACAAAGAATAAATACTTAATATGATTGTAAAATAATTTTGTTCTAATTATGTTGCTACAATGTGTGTATTTTTCATGTAACATATACAATTTCAATAGTCCATAACATAAAAGCTGAAGGAGAAACTATGAAACTATTTGATATTCTTCAATTCAACATGATTCTCGATCTTCCAAAATTTCTTCAACTACTTATACAGTATCGATATGAACCATCTGCTGTACTCTTTTCATAGCAGATAGGTGTTTAAAAGTTTTTTGCACCATGTATGTAATGTTGATTTCTGTATTAAATTTTCTACATAATCACTGATACTTAAAATAATACCCCCTTATTGTGCATAACATTAGAATGTAGCTAGCAATAAAAATACTAACTAAATTATAACTAAATACTAACTAAACTGTAACTAATTCAACTAAAATGTCCTTTAATATAGCAGTGCTGATTGCATATGATGCTTAAGAAAAGCTGTTGTAACGTATTCTAAGTGTAAAAGTAAGAATGACAATATTGACATGTTTTTGACTAGTCCCTTGAAAATTATGACGGGATAAGGTATGGTGCTTGGAACCATACAAAAAAAATTGTTTCTTTCTTCTCTGATAGTTTCTCATGATTCACGAGCTTCTGAAACAATCCTCGATCCTAATTTTATAGAAACACATTTGCCACTAAATAAACGTAACTAAAAGAACACTAAAGACTCTTGTTTAAATATTGTTGAGCTAAGCCTACTTTCCTGAATTATGTTGTTGAGAAGCTCATAGATGCAACATCATTAACATCAGTCAATTACCAATTTGATTCTGATGTAATAGGAAAATAGATTACCATAATTAATGGACATTCCCCTCCAGGATCCAATATGTTGATACAAATAAGAATATGGTGTGTGCTTTGCGCAGTAAAGGAAAAAAAGTTAATATCACTTTCATTGTATCCTGTTTTATGCAGCAATGACTAAGAAGGTGTCTGGAGCCAAGATCGCCTGTTTGGACTTCAGCCTTCAGAAAATGAAGATGAGTCTTGGAGTGCAGGTGCTGATAACAGACCCTACAAAACTGGAGGGTGTTCGTCAGCGGTATGCTTTACTTTTGTCTATTTAAAATATTTACCCCCTGTTGCTTGATCCAGTCTTGTTCTTTTTCACGTGACTGTTTCAAAATCAGCTTTAGATATTAACTCATTCATGGCAGTAAATTGCAATATAGTGATATGGCCAGAGTTGGCATTTGGTGAAGTAGTAGTGGATATTAACTCATCTGCATCCATAAGCAGAGTAATATACAGGTGAAGAGCGCAATATATGGAATAATTCGCTCGTACAGTGTGTAGAATATTTGCTTCCAGATTGATGAATGGTAATACAGTGATACCTCGCTAATGAAGATACACTGAAACACACCTGTATAAAACAAAACATGAAAAGAATGAAATTATTTTCAGTTCTCTCTCTAGACAGGTTTTAGGTTATAAAGGTGCACACAAAAATATATGCAGTGAATCCTGTCGTTTTGCAAAACCTAAATTTAGACAACATCACCCTAACTATTAGAAACCAACGAGTATTAAACAAAGACATGCATATTTTATTATTTTGAATTTTCTCATGTTTGTTGTTTCAAATAACTAGGCTATGCATTTTAAATTTCGTATTTAATTCGCTAATCATTAAACTTCAGTATAAAACGTTCCTTTGAATAGCAATAGAATGAAAATTTTTGTCAAAAATTAAAAATTGGAAAATTGCATACCTTTTTAAGAAATAGTCGCAATGAGATCAGCAACCAATAATGATTACGAAAGAAAGATTCTACATCTCTCTGTAACATTTAAATTCTGTTTTTTTTCTCCATTTTTGTGTATAAATCCAAGGCGTGTTTTTGCAGCTAGTCACTATATCTACACTGAATGAAATGTTAAAATGTGGTACACTAAATTGTAAATAATTCAGTCTCTCTATTATTCCTCTCTCAAACTAGTTCAAATGGAAATTTTCAACATTTTTCCAAGAAAAAGTAGTGTTTTCTAACAAAAGCCACCATTTCCATCGTAGATGAAATGCTAAATGGACTTTTATTAAACTTTGCATATAGTCTTCGCTATCACTTTGTTCAGATAGATATTAAGCATTCGTCATTTTTCCAAGACATGAGTTCCTTAACAAAAGTGGGATCAGAGTATAACTTCCTCCCATCCCAAAGGACAAAAACTTGCATTTTGCCAAAAATTCCTTCCATTTTATTAGGCTTTTAAAATCTAAAAATGGACTAAATATGTCTTCTGTTTTAGACACTGTCTCGAAGACATTTCCAGTGTTTGAAAAAGTAATTATCCACTGGACTATCTTTCTGTTCCGTTCAAGACAGGTCTCATACAGTGTCTTAGACAGGTTTCACTGTAATTTGTTCCATAATCATGTTCCTTAGCCAAAACACTTTCTTCATAAGTTTATGTGGAAAGTCGTTTAATTTGTTCCATTAGAGCAGGTATCTTCACCTGTGGTTGCCTAAAACACTCCGAGTGCTCGTGTCCGATCTGGTGCTCGCAAGCACTTCATCAACATTCCAATTAAACACCTTGGAGAAATTGCATTGAAGGGTTGAAATTATCCTGATTTGATGCATTTGTACGTCAAACATGCAGTATGAGTGCTCTTCTTTTGATGATGGGTACAGGCAGTGCTCGCAACTAGAAAAAGGTTGAAGATCTCTCCATTAGAAATATGTTTGTAAAACACAGGAGTGCTATGTAAAAAAGAGAAACAAAAACTGATCAAATCCTAAAATTAACAGCTTTAGGTTTCTTTTTTTAAAATTGATTTTCCATTATCCGAGTCATTCATTTTACATGAAATGATTCATAAACTTTATTTATACACTTTATACAATAATGTTTGGCCGAGGCTTATACAAGAGGGTGCGGTAATGGGATTTGGCATAGGCAATAGATGCTACATACAAAATCAGAGATTGAAGCACAGTCTACAGAATTTGATGGAAGGTTGTTCCAATCAATAATTGCACGGGGGGGGGGGGGGGACTTAATTTAAAGCAATCTGTGGATGCAAGAAAAAGTTTCAATTTTAGGAAGTAATTGAGTCTGTTTGAAAAATGTGAATAATTGATTAGAATGTGGTTAGTGTCAATTTTTAAATATCCATGGATAAGCGAGTGATATATTTACGGGAGGTAAGTGGGAGGATATTAAGTTGGTGTTGGGAATGGGATTCTGAAGTAGACATGAGTTAATCTGGCTGGAGAGAAGCTGCTTAAAAGTTAAGCGTGTCCACTCTGTTTATAAAAGGTTGCAGAATCGATAGCAGTGCCACCTTAAATTGTAGTAGGAGAAACTTTGACTGAATGGACATGGCCTCCAGCGCTTACTTTGCTGTTTATTTCTTCACTGCTAAGCGGGAATTTTTTTAATATCTATAGGAGATATTTTTTTCCTTTCTGAAAATTACTTGTTCGGTGGTACTGCCATGATCCACACTCAGGTCATCATCAGCACTGCTAAATTAGCCGTCAATGATGTGATAATGACGTCATCATTAAAGAAAGCTTTTCAAGCAGCATTCATATAGAAATATTACAAAGGAAATAATTATTCAAGAATCATGATTAAAAATGATTTTTTATTCTATGTGTCATGTTAAAAATGTAAACAAGTGAACTAACCAGTATTCCGATTCTAATTGAGTGTCAACAGAAATAGCTTAAATAGCACTTCATGACTGCCATCTTGGACTAAAAATGACAAGATCGCCACAAAAAATCTAAAAATACATGAATTGACTAGCTGTCAGCAGCAAATATATTATTTTTACCTCAGCTTTCACACAATTGGTAATCTAATGTAATAAAGCATAACTAGTACATTCTATCTAGCCTAAGATAACTTATCCTAAAAAATTTGCACACTCAGTGATCTGTGATCCCCCTCCACTTAAAGAGCATGTATTCGCTTATCTGGGGAGTCCAGCAAATCACTCAAGGACAACGCACGTGACACTGAGTGGACACAAAACCGTTTAGCTGACCTCTTTCCCCAAAGTACGACAGGACATGGGGATGGGGAGATATCTGATGAGCTCTGGGAGGTCTAGAGAAGATCCTTTGAGGACTTATCAATAGGGGAGAATGTTAGTTCATGGCCCACAAAGTAGGGTAAGGTTTTCACAATTGTGCTAGGTTTTTCTCGTTCCTAATAAAGATGTCATTAAGAATAATACATATTTTTATAAAGGATGGTTGATGACGCAAACTTGAATGGCCCTTAAGACTAAATGAGACCATTTTCAACTTACGTACATGCGTGTGTGTGTGAGAGAGAGAGAGAGAGAATCTGTTAGACAAAAAGTTCATAAGCTAAGCCGTTCATTAGCCAAGGTATCACTTTACAGGACAGGTAGTGAATTCAGCATAAGGTTTGCAGGGGTTTAATAGCATCGTAAAAACTGAGGTGTCATTGAAATTTGATTTTATTGATTTGCTTCTTATTGTTCTATTTTTCAACAGCGAATTAGACATCACCAAGGAACGCATCAAGAAAATCTTGGAAGCTGGAGCCAATGTGATTCTCACAACTGGTGGAATAGATGATCTTTGCTTGAAGTACTTTGTTGAAGCTGGTGCTATGGCTGTGAGGCGCTGCAAGAAACCAGATCTCAAGAGAATCGCTAAAGCTACCGGAGGTATGAGTTTTTTATGCTGTTCTTTAAATTAGTGGTTCTCAGGTTGTGCACAGGGACACCTGCACAAGTTGTGGCAATGACGTGTCTTACTAAAGGGGGCGTACAAGTATTATGTAACACCAATGCGAAAAGGTTTTTTTATTTTCATCTTTGTTTACTTTTGCTGATAAACATAGATACCAAGTCTCTGGGAGGCTCCCAAATTTTTCTACTCCATCTCCCGCACTCATTAAAAATTCCTATATCTCCCGAATTTTGACCATGATTCTAATAAAAAAAATCCATACTTTTTTGGGGGGGGGGACATTCGTCTAGAAAAAAAGGCTTGTTTCAATTTTTAATCTGTGAAACTTTCGTCACAAGTGTAATGTGAATCTGCCATTGCTTCAAATCACAAAAAAGTAATATTCAAGGGAAAAAGACAAAAATTGCCAAACATCCCGCGTCAATTTGGTCTTTTCACATCCAAAAGATGATTTATATCTGTTTTGACCATATGTCCCGTTGACTCTATAAGTCTCATTTCGGGCCTGATAGCAGGTGTTTTTTTTTTTTTTTTTGGTTTGTTCGATTTGATTTTGAGAGTAAGTAATGGCAGGTAATTTAATCTACTTACTAGTTGGCGATGATTGGTGATTTGGCATTAGTCATTGATGAATCAGTGATTACAAGAGCCGCTGCCAGAGATGGCAATGATGTGCTATTAAAAATTTGGTTCACATGTTCTCCGGGACACATTCTTTTCTACTTCCGAGAAGGAAAAAAAATAGAAAAACCTCCCTAACTTTTTTCCCTTTCTTTTTATCGTGATTGCGTGACCTTGGAAAAGTGATTTTACCACTTTGTATACTGTACTGATATACGATACACTTTTTTTTTTCTCCCCTCCAGTTACATACCCAAAATTGTGGTACTTTTGCAGTTATTTGCCAGCATTCAAAGGCCACGTCTGTATGGCATAAATTCACCTTGTTCCTACACGCAATGTGAATGCTGATTTTTATGATTCATAGAACCATAAAGGATTTGGGACGCCTGTGCAATTAATATTGTAAAACATTTTCCAATATCATTGTTCAGGGGAAAAAAATGAATCTGTAAAAACTACCTTGAATAACCAGTTTTGTCACCTAGCTGCTATGTGGTATTCACCATTTCGCATCGTGAAAATTAAGGGTGTTTTCTCAGAATCTGCTTTTGCAGGGGCTTCTCCACACACATTCCAACATATGTCCATTCATTAGAAATTCTGCAGAGGAATATGGATGATGTGCATGTATGGTTTAGTAGTAGTATTGGCGATTGCAAGAAATCATGTTTTTTATTTGGTTCATTATGCATAAAAATTGTTAGGGAACTTGAAATTATTGCTGTTTATTCAACCAATCTAAGCCATACTTGGGGGTTGCCATGGAAACAATTTATATACAGATGGCGATACAGACTAGAAAAATTCAAGAGGTTGGTTACATGCAACCAATCCTCTGGTTCCAAATAATATGGTATTTCTGTGTACATCTTTCCAAATGACAAAGAATCACCTTAAACTTTCCAATTAGCTAAAAAAATGTTGATGAGCCCATACAGCCATGGAAGTGAGCAGTGATATGATAATTAAGGGCTTTAATTGCTCAATTGGTTGTCTATTCTCTGTTCATTCTAACTTGAGTCCTGATGTAAATAAACCGCTATACCAATTTTTGATATCACTCCACATCCTTTATCTCTATTGCAGAGATGCCACTGTACTCTAATTTACCTAGGTCCCGGGACCCAGGTTATTTGAAAAATCTGGGTCCCTCTCAAAAAAAAAATGTATCTTGAAAAAAAAATTATGCCTCTTCCCATAATTCACTGGTATCTCTATGAATTTTCTTTGATCACCTGCTTATATTTCTTCGTTGAGACTGAGTGCTGGGTCATGTTCTGGGTAGGAGAAGAAGGTAGGCTGTCTGTGAATCAAGTAATTCATTTCTAAGAACATGTTCTATCCAAAGGTTCATTTACTTTGATTGTCTACTTGTAGGAAAAACTTGCAAAGAAGCTCATTAACACTGAGAATTTAACCTATGGAATTCCGCACATGTAATAAATCTAAAACAAATATACTGTTGATCCCGCTTATAATGTTTCTCCCATTTAGAATGCTTTTTCAATTAGTACTATGTGTTTTTGTTTTCCTAACAATAAGTAATTCTCATTGAGATTTTCAGTTTGAAGCGTTTTCTTATTTATATCATTTTTTATTACGTTTTTTTGGTAAAAGGGTTGGTTTCCGTGGTAAAATGATTTTATTTTCCTTCCCTGAGGGTCCACCACTCTGATCTGTCGCCATTTAACTGCCACATATTTTCACACCTGAATATGGGAGCTACATCAGATTTGTGTTGGAGAAACTTAACAGTGTGCTTATGTGTGTGCCCCCAGCATTTGGCATGTTTTGTGTTCAGTAGGTGGTGCCATCTATCTAGCCCCGCAACTAGATACTTTCTCCAATGGGGCAAGTACAAATTTTGGCACACCCATGTAATGTAGAAGAAGCAGTTATAAAGGGTTAATTTTGAGCCGACCCTCTAGTCCAGAGCCTAGGACACTAGGCCTGCCTGTCCCCCTCCCATTTGCGGCCCTGCATCTATCCTTGAAACTGGTAATGCATGCATTTGAAGCTTAATGTATGCATATTTGTGTTCTAGTTCTGTGTGATCGCCGTGGCAACCAGAAGTTTTTTCAAAGGAATAGCCAACTCAAAATTTGAAATCTTTAGACAATCACATTTTTAGCCTATTACCATTGAATATATTTTGAACTGAGCTAAAAATTTTAGCAATAAAAGTTTATGAACAAAAAACTCGGCTATATAGAGTTCCACTCTTTCAACTGAGCACTTCTCAATCAGCGGTGCCAAAAAGCTCTTGAATATACTGAAATCAGAAGAAGTGGATCTACCAATGATGACGTCACAAACGAGTACGTAGACCATCTTCGTTTTCTAGGGTTACGATGATACACAGTAAAAAGAAGAAAACAAAGAAAGGGAAAAAGTTGGGGAGAGGTTTTTCTCTCTACTTTTTCTTCTTAGAACTAGGAAAAAACGCGTCCCAAAGGGCGCATGAACAAAATTTTTACGTGTCCTTTTTCGAAATGCTAGGTATTTGATGCGTTGTAGCACATCAATGGCATCTCTACTCTATTGGTTGTAATTTTATCTGCTCCTTCATTACGTGTTCCGAACACATGAGTTTTTTCCCTCAAACATGAGATTGTAAATTCGTTATGAAGAATTTTCCTGGAAATTTTTTTTCACTGTTCTCCAAATTTTGTTGAAATAACAACTTGATAACACTAATTAAAATAGAAAGAGGTATATATCTCCCAAAAAAAAAAAAAAAAATCGATAAGGTATTCTGCCGTTATCATGGCGCACTCCTCAAGAGTTGGGATGACAGGGCTCCAGCCCGGACATTGCCTGTGACAATTCTTGTCATTTTATTTTTTCACGCTGAAAGTTTACTATATAAAAGGGCTGTTGAAAGGTTGGTCTGAGGACCCGCCAAAGATCACAGCATTGGGGGGGGGGTCTTGCAGTAGTATGTGGGGGGCCATGGTTGTTACAAAAGCTTGTGCGAGTTGTTTATTATTTTATGGCAGATGGTAAGAAATCCTCATTTTTTCGTATTACTTTTTTTTCTTCAAAAATTTTACAATTTTATTTCTAAGCTAATTTATGCCGCATGATTTTCCTGGGTCGGATATGCTACCAATTATAGCGTAAAACAAGTTATGAACAACTTACTGTTGTGTTGCCGCTTTTTATTTTTCTTGCTGGTTTGTATAATTAAATGTTTCATATTTATCCACGGGCTGTAGCAGTTCCAATGTGATGAGAAAGTCATCCACATCATTTCATTTCTTTACTTCAACCTGTTTTTTGTCAAGACAATTTCGGTTTTTTTTAATCTGTGCATAGGTTGGAGCTATGACCTCAACATCCAGCAGCAGGAGTCCCTGGACTGGGTTCTTTAATGGGACCCCAGGCCAGGCTTTCTCATGGGATTTATAGTGTCTGTCATAATGAGGCTAACTGAATAAAAAATCAGTACTCTTTCGAACCAGATTTTCAAAACTTTACCTTCATGTCTTCGGGATAATCCTCAGACTTTTTTGACTCGCAGCCTTCGATGAAACCAATATTACTTCTTCCCAACAAGCTGCTCAAGCAGAAGTGCAAATTCTTTGGAAATGCGTATATTCACCACAATAAGTGACTCCTCCCCCCACCCACCCGTATCCAGTGTCAAAGTGTGTGGGTGAGAGAAAAAAATCTTGTTGACAGCAACTTTGTTTATAGGCATCAACAGCTGCTTGTCTACAGCTGCAAAGAAATGAATTTTCAAATGGCTCTGCCAAACAAGATAGACATGCATATTTCATTTGTCATCAAACGATAAAGAAGAAAGCTCTTTTTCTTGCAAGAACTCTTGAAGAAGCGTATGCAAATGTACATCAAATCTGTTTGAGAATAGGAATAATAATAATAATAAAATTAAAAAGGGGACGGTAATGTTTGAGTGGGAAAGGCGTATCCTGTCAACACCCACCCTGAAGACATAGCAACAAAAGCGCTTTGACCGATCATTAAAAAATATTTTTTCCCATCTTCCAGATAACTTTGAAATAAATATTAAAAAAAATAATAATTATGAGGTATTTTATTATATGAAGGTCAAACAACAAAGGACTATTTTTTTTGGCGGTGTTTTACTGTAAGAAAGGTGGAATGTTCTTTAACCAATCATTTTGGGCATCGCACACGTGCTTTTATTTACATCAGGACCGAAGTTTGAGTTAACAGAGTTTAGGTCACTTTAATGATAGGAAATTCTATGCAAAAAATGTCTTACTAAATCAATTGCTGCTAGACACCCCCCCCCCCCACTTTTAAAACTCAATTTCATGACACCAAAGTTCTGTTCATTTGTTGGTATATTAGACTGAGATTATCTAAAATACATTTCAATACAGATAATGCAGCGATTTTTAACAGTTTTATGTCCTGACCAAAAAAGGAAATATGCTTATAACAATGTTACCTATAATGACAATTTTCCTCTCCTCATGATTGTGCTCTTTCACTGTACATAAGAGTTTGTAAAAATGAGTATCAATTATATTCATAAATATGCTCAATTATATATTCAAAATGGCTCAAAAGCCATGTAACATTTGGGAAGAGCACTTGATTGATTTTGGTATTCGATTGACCTAGTTGTATTTTGACATGCATCTTTTTCACTGTGATAAATACTTTATATCTTTTTTTTCATCTTCTAGCCACTTTGTTGCAAAGTCTAGCAAACATGGACGGTGAAGAGAGTTTCGAAGCATCTTTCCTTGGTGAAGCTGAGGAAGTTGTACAGGAAAGAATTTGCGATGATGAGCTCATTTTGATTAAGGCGTATGATGCATTTATATTTAAATTTTTACTGCAATCTTTTGTATTTTGATTGACTGTTTTGTTTTTTTTAACTTCGCAAATAAGCGATAAAAACTCTTGAGTTTTATTGCTCATTCATGGTGGCAAAAACCTCAATCTTCCAATCATTCTACTTGCAGCGTAGTCTGGTAGAACATTGACTCTAATTCCTGGATGGTAAAGTCAATTCACCCCCCCCCCCCCTAATTGCTACAATATGTGGGGGTTTTTTTTTCAATGGTACATGTGCTATTGAATGGTACACATCTTGTGTTTTGCGTTAAACATGGGTATCTGAGGTATTTATAATTCAGACAAACTAAAATGTTTGCTGGCATACAATACATCAGACCTATTCACACTAGCAAATAGACAAGTCTTCATAATCACATATCTTGTACATAAGCAGATGCAGGCTCACAGAACGAGGAGGGGGCAAATCACTGGGTGTGTTTAACCCTCCAGTGCATAGGTGAGAAAATTTTCCATGAGTGCACAGGTTGGGTCCCACAGACCCATATTGACTAATTATATAAAATATTTATACTTTATTTTTTAAGCATTTTAACACATTTATTATTGCATCATTTCAGCAGCTACAATATGAACATAAAATATAATTAACCATTGCTGTACTATTTTATGGTAAATTTAATTTGGTCAAATTTACGCTTCTGGATCATTCATTACATCTTACTAAAGCAGAAACTCAATGATAAAAACTGAAAAAAAAACTTTTTTTTTGAATGATTGTGAAATAAACCTTATAATATGAAAATACAGCTGACACTTGTTATAATGACCCCCTTCGTTCCACGGAAAACAGACATTATTGAAGATCGTTAAATTGAACTTCCAAAAATCATAAGTTTAGCTTTTCCAGGAAGTTGTAGATAGAATTTTAGAATGAGGTCTTCATGCCCTAATGCAAATACTAAGGCCAAACCCATTCAATGATAGATTTTATTAATTTCTTTGGGGTGAGGGGGAAATGGAGTTTGGTCATTTCCTGCCGTAACGGTTAATACAACAAGCATCGACTTTATAAACATTCATATCTAATTTTTAGTCATATTAAAATAACTTTATCAATTAATATTGAAAAAAAAATTGCTTGATTGTATGGGTTGAGTCACACACCGAGATACAGAAATCTTTCAACGGTTCTGGGGGGGGGGGAAGAACCACTGCTCCGAAATTTGTGAATACGGAGAAATACAGAGTTTTGGGAATAATTTTGGAAATACATTAGGATCACGTTAATAAAAAACTCCCGGATTTTTACTCTATTTCCCAAATTCTGACAGTGATTGTAAAAAAAGTCCTTACTTTTTGGAGGGAGGGGGAATTGTCATTGAACAATTCACCCAGAAAAAGGACTTGCTTTCATTTTTAATTCCTGAAATGATGACACAAACATAATGTAAATTGTCACCATCGCATCAATTTACAAAAAAATATTCAATTTTTGGAGGGAGAAGACATTAGCCACACAGTCAGCAGCAATCCAGCTTTTTGACACCTGAAATTGGTGAGATGACTTGTATCTGGTTTGCTTATATGTCCTGTTTTGGGCCCAATGGCGATTTTTTTTTTGTTGATGTGATTTGCTTAGAGAGTAGTAGTGACAGTAATTTAACTTGTTTACAGATGATCAGCGACTTGGTACTAATTGAGATGGCTTGCAAAAAGTCAAGTTTTTTGCAGGGGGGGGGGGGAGAAATCTCTTCAATTTTACTTTTATTAATGAAAAACCCTTACATTGTTTAAAATACCCTTTTTATTTTTTTACAGAATTTGGAAGTGTGCGGAAACCTCCCCAATTCTCATTCTTTAAAGTTGGCAGCTGCATGCTTATAATGTTCCCACTTAGGTTTTCAGCTTAGAACAACTTTATAGTCAACTATTATGACTCTGTAATTCCCACTCTTACTAATTCTCATTGAGATTTCTCCTTTGAAACGTTTTCCCACTTACCAAGTTTTTCTTGGCTTTTTTTTTTCAACATTATAATGTGGGATCCAGTGTACTTGCGTAACTGATTATGTGTTTAGATTTAGCATTTAAATTCATGTTCATAATTAATAAACATGTTGGTGATTTCATTTTGATTTTACGCACTAGGCCCAAAGCTCGTTCTGCGGCTTCAGTCATATTGAGAGGAGCTAATGATTATTATGTGGATGAGATGGAAAGATCTCTGCATGACTCTCTGTGTGTGGTCAAGCGAGTGATGGAATCTAAAACAGTTGTTCCTGGTGGCGGTGCTGTTGAAGCGGCATTGTCTATATATCTGGAAAACTTTGCGACTTCTTTGGTATGACGTCTCTAAACTTTTGTTTGATGCTGCTTTGTATTATCATGAATGATCTGAGTTATACTGACATGACACTATTCCAACCTATGCAGTGCCCGTTGTGTTGTGGACATATTTCATTGAAACTTGAGTTTCAATATGCGTTACTTGGACCATGGGAAAAAAAATAAGTGCAATAAAAAAAAAAGTGGTTCTCACCTGGTGGTCGAAAATTGAACTTTTTTTATTAGATCTTCTCCTCCCCCCCCCCCCCCCCATGGTTCATTTGATCACACCACAATCATTTTGTTGTACCCCTTTATCAGGAAAGCCCATGGTTCATGTATCTTATATATACATCAAGTTTCATCAAAGTGCCTCAATCAGAATGGGTGCTGCATAAATCTGAAGAAAGGCAGTTTATTTATAATCACCCTGCACAGTAAGACCTTGTTGTCAATGGTTCTTAATGTCACCCTACTTATAGCATCAATTTTTAAAAATCTCAGCCGACAGAATGGGAATTCTTCGTTAAATTTTCCTGCATTTAAAGTCATAAACCGCTTAAAAGTTCTTTTGAGTATCCATTAATATAGTTGCCAACTTCTACAGATGGCTGTACTCAATTACGAAGCCACTGAAGATACTTTAAATACTATGGAAATATTTTCTTAAAATATATGTATGCCTTTTATTTATTGCTTATAAAGGATCAATTTGGTTTCTTGTGATATTTTAGTAATTATTATTATTTTTTAAATCATGCTCTTCTTTACTGTAACGATAAATTTGTATATGTATATAAGAATTCGAGCAAAGGCAAACTCCAACTACAAAAATGGTTTACCAAGCTGTAGGAGTTCTGACACAAAGAAAATGGGGGGGGTGGTCTAGGGTTGCTAGATGTCCATATATACGACCCACAAGGGCACATACAGGGTGAATTGCATTGAATCACAAATTACTAAGGGACTTGGCGACCTCACAAAGTTGCTTGAGAGGCTTCATGTGACCTGAACCATTAGACTTCCCCTCCCCCACTGCAAAGTCCATCATCACTACTGAGAGGCTCCGTGCTAATGTTGGCATATATGTCTATTAATATTCTGTTCTTCAAAACCCAAGCAAAAGGAAGACATTGGAGGTTTTCTTCCGCTTCTGTTCATTTCTTTTTTTGGAAGTGATTCGTACCCTGTTTGCCAGAAGATATAGACTTACGTCTGGCAGGGCAGGTGATGCCAGATTGGCTTTCGGAATAGAAAACCAGTTTGAACTGGATAGGTAAAACAAGTGGTGAGGTCAAATATCTTTTTGTTTAAAAAAAAAATCGGTGTATTCATGATTGTACACAATATGTCCGCCATGTGCAGAAAACTTGTCCTTCGAGGGAGGAAAAAAGAAATCCTGAAAGAAAGCTCTTCTCGGCATTGAACATTGTCAAAAGCTTTCACTCACAACATCCGAGGTCACCGAACAACATTTTATGAAGTTATTGGAAAATTAGAAAAGTTGGTTAGTAGTGTGAAGCCTGCAGAGAAGGAATCAGGCATAACAGATTTCCTTAACATTAGAAAGACAGGTCGAGGGACTATACCTAGAAAGACAGCAGGGGTTTGTGTGACCCCATAGCTTTTTCCAGCGGTTTTGGAACATTTTTATATTTTGAAGCATGATATATTTTTTTAAGGCAAAATAGAGTTATAACACTAATGATTAAGTGGTGAAACTGTTGATCTGTTTATTTTTAATAAGTTTTCAAAGCATTCTGTTCGAACGACCTCTCTTTATATATGTCAGTGAGGAGGGAACTCGGGACTAGAAGATTCTAGACCCAAATACAATTCCAGTGTTGCATAGTTGCTTTTATTTTTTCGTAGTGGACAATTATCTTTTCAAAGGGTTTCAACCAAGCTTATTGATTCCAATTGGGGGAGAAACATAATTCTTGTGGTGTGAAATCTGTATCTGTAAGCAATGAGTTTTTCGTAAAATATTTTAGAATCTTTGGCATGCTATTGATGAGGAAGGTCCCATGATATTCCATGCACTTCAATCTGCAGCAGTTTCTTCGCAAGCAGTAGACAGACATCAGTGAGATCTGGGATGTTTATAAACATCAGCTGACGGTTAGGTGTAGTTCTCTCTAGGGCATTTTTGGAGCTTCAGGGTGCTTTATGTTTATTGTCTCCCTCAGCATTTTATTTTGCATGAGCTGAAGCACTGTCAGAGTATAATTTCATCCTGCTTCACACACTGATCATCAATACCGTTGCTTGCTTCACAAATGTTTTATCATGGGTAGTTCTCATTCTCCTCTGAACTCTTATCATCAGCACCACTGTCTTCTGTTCTGGGTTTTCTCTTACATACCCTTTGCCATTTTCTGAATAGTTTCCTTTTTGGTGAATCTGCTTGCCATTTCTACAGTAATTATAAATATACAGATATCCCTTCTTTGCTAAACAAACTGTTTATTAGACAAAATGCCAAAAATACTTGACGACAAAATCTGAGACACCTGCTGACCAACGTCTGCAGATAAGAATGAAGGTCAAAATACTCTCATGAAAGGAGATTGTCATATTAGATGAACAAAGAAACCATCAGGTATCTCCGTTGCTAAGAAAGATCATGAAAGATGCTTTGGTATATGATAAGAACATGATAAATCGGGAAAAGTCTACATTTTTAAGCCTTTGCTTTATTCTTTCTTGAGGTACAGGAACAGAAAGAGCTTGTCTGTCATTCATTATTACAGTGCACATTTACTTGTGAAATCATACTTATTCAGTATGAAATCACCCCAGTTATAGTCACCTTTTTCCGGTCTCTAGAGACGATGCTATACCAGGGTCTTATTATATGCGAGGGAACGTTGTTTGTCTGAATTATAATATTGTACCTGTCATTTTTGTTTTAAATTGCAGAGCTCCAGAGAGCAGCTGGCTATAGCGGAGTATGCCAAGTCACTATTGATCATACCCAAGACACTTGCGGTGAATGCTGCAAAGGATGCAACTGAACTCGTCTCAAAATTGCGAGCCTACCACAACAGCTCTCAGACTAAGCCGGAACATGCAGACCTTAAATGGTAATTTTAAACAATTTTTTGTTATTGAGAAAATCATAAGATCGAAAACATATATTTAGATATCTATTTTCAAAATTATTGGAGGTATTAATGTGTATTTGGCATATCTTACATTGCAGTGTAAATGATGAATGCTTGGATAATATTGGCATTTTAAAATTTTTTTATTTTTGTTTCTTCTCAGGGTTGGTCTGGACTTGCTCGAAGGAACTGTCAAGAACAACAAGAAGACTGGGGTCTTAGAACCTTCGGTTTCGAAGATCAAGTGTTTCAAGTTTGCTACTGAAGCTGCTATCACGATTCTTCGTATTGACGATATGATCAAGCTGGATCCTGAACCGAAACAGAGCAGGGACGAATGTGAATGATAGAATCAAATTGAACTTGACTTTTTTTTTGTATGCATATATCATTACACACTGTGCAACCGCTTCAACGTCAAAGTGTTACGAGTCTTTCTTTGATACTTTTTTTTTGTTGTTATTCTACAAGAGCTGAGCAGTTTGTAATTCTTTAACAAGTCCTTAATGAACTCTTAATAACTCAAGTTACTTATACAGTTTTTTTTTTCTTTCCTGTTGATACAAGATTCCTAACATCGTTTCAGATAAGAACATTTTCTTGATGCCTTTTTTTCCTATAATTTTTAACTTTTCATGTTTTGTAATAAAGTGTACTTTTCGCCATTGAGACTCATTTGCAAACGAGTTTTGTATGTGTAAATTTTAGGCAATTTCATTCTTAATATACTGTCAAATTAGTTAATATGGGAACTGAAAATCTCTAGCATTTGCTCATATTAGCCATTTCTTGCCGTATCTGCGACAGAATAAAAATAAAATTGATTTATGTGCAGAAATTGGAAACTTGCTTATGTAACATTATAATAGACTCTCTACCAATTACAAATAAAATAACAGTAGACTCTTGTTATTTGGGTCATGCTGCAACATAATCAGATTACTGGTACCAAAAAAAAAAATGTCACAGTTGAAGTATCAGCAAAATTTACATATTTCAAATTGAAACAATTAGCACTCTAAAATAGCAACAAAATAATTGAGGTTGCAATCTGCGATCATACGAAAATCTTGATCCTTGATCTACCTCCCATAAAACAAAAAGAATATTGATACATATTCTGACTGGTAAACAAAATATTTCACACAACCACTGATCAGATTGAATCAAAAGTATACTTTTGAACCAGGGTCTAACGATACGGTACAGTCCAGCCTGTCTAGTAACTCACCGTTTTTTAATGGATTTTTTTATGAGTTTAGAAGGAGGTACACATGTCATGTTCGCAGAAGTTTATATTCCCTTTAATGGGCTTTTTTCAATTTACTAATCCGGCATACCCTGGTCTGATATGTGCCAGATTAGCAAGAGTATATTGCATCCATGACACCTTTTCTAATCAGCTCATGCTGAAGGGCTCCTTTGGTAACATGCTGAGTGATTCGAGCATAATTGCCAAAAAGTTTTTCTTTTTATTAGTAGGATAAGCCCCTTTTACATGAATGTGAAACAAATTCTGTGCAAAAAAAATATTCCCTGTGTGCAGTTATTAGAGGTCTGACAGTTTCATGTGTTATTAAATTGCACGTTAATTAAGTTTGATTTTTATATTTCTTTTGTGCTGTGGTTTCAAATTCAGCTTGTATACCCCTCAAGCTAATCATTCTTAAAGTGTGAGTCACGTGAAACTTTGTCAAGGGCGTAAACAATGTTTTGAATTCAATGATTGTTGTGTGAGATTTCAAAGCAAACTGGTATTACAATAGACTCTATGTAACTTGACACCCCGAAAGTATAAACAAACATGTCGAATTAACGAATTTACATCTTTCACATTTTTCTCCTTGGAAGGCAAGAGTTTGGATAGGCAAAAACCGAAAAAGTAAACCTTTCTCATTACAATTAAACACATCTGCATCTCTTTATACTCTATCATAGGTTTGGTAATATCATTCTTGAAATTTTCAGCAGTTTCTTGAGATGCAGATATGCTCTCTCCACAAACTTTCCTGAAAGCAATCCAGTGGCGTTCTTTGAATCGTGTCAACTATCCACTGCTTGCAGTGAAATCACCTTGATTGAGACTTATTGCAAAATGTTTTAGCTTTCTCTTGAATTATTGGTCCTGACAATGGGATTGAGTGAGATCTAACTCATTTTTGAAACACAAAAGAGTTGATCCTACATCGCTAAAGTCGGATTTCTTATGCGTTTTCTGCTTGGTTCATAAAATTCAAATGCTGATAAAAATCTTTTCACCAAATGTTGAAATGGTGTTCGATATTCTTTGGCAAGTTCACTCTTTTTTCCCTAATTCTAGTTTTGTTCAAAATTTCAACTTTTGATTTTAAAGTTGAAGTATGAAGTTCACATGGAGCCATTGCATTCACAGCCATCGATACTCACGATGAAAACCAAATGATATATTCAGCATCTAACTACAAGGCTTTAGATCTGTTTCTTTTACTCCTTTTCTAAAAATACAACTTTCTAAAACTCAGTTCCGCCAAAAACATTCTCTGCAACAGACAATATTAAAACTCCCAACCGATGAGATTTTTATCCGTATTGGATGTTTACAAAGTTTTTTTGACCATGAAAAGAAAGACTTTTCCCCTATAAACGGCACTAATGATAAGTCAATCAAGAGGTTTCAAACATTCATTCTTCACAAGCATGGCTGCCCCCAACGCAAAAAGGGACCCATCATAGAGAACAAAGAAACAAAAGACTGCCGAAAACTAACTAACAACGTCCAAAAATTCTTATAACAAGGGCATTTGTAGAAACCAGTCGTGGTAAAGGACAAAAATCATCGAGTTAAGCCAAACTTGTCGACTTCCCCCTACATTGAAATTAGTATTATTCCAACCAGGGAAATAGATATTGAGATTCCACTGTATATGTAAGGGTATAACTACAGTGAAACTTCGGTTAACAAACTTATTTCGTTTCACCAATGTACTCATCCGAATCAAACTTCCTCATAGGAAATAATAGAAACTTGGCACAAATTATTCATTCACATTAAAATGACTGGCAAAAACGTCATTTCACTCAATAATAAAACTATAATATAGTAAATAATACAAAATGTTTTAAAAATAATCCCATAAATAAAACAGTACGATTACGTTTACAAATTAACTTGCCCTAAACGACCAGAGAGGAAGACTATCGTTTATATAGGACGGCTTATGTACTGCACCTACATCTGTAAACTTCATTTTATGTGACTGAAAAGGAATCCTATCTATGACCCTTGCTTTTGTCCTTTTTTTGGCTTTTTAACGTAATGGAAAATCTCACTATCGTTGGACAGATTTATCGCTCACATTGTTACCTATATTTGGGGTAGTTCTCTTCTACGAAGTTATTCCCACGGTCTATTTATCTCATTTGAAGTGACCGACTCTTCATTTTTTCTTCGTCTTCCCCCAGACGAGATCCCGTGTGTAAGCTCTTGTTGCGCAATGGAGATCCATCAGTTCGTCTGTGGATATGACCACGTTCCTTCACTAGCTGAATGTCAGGCTCATACACCTTCAGTCCCATGGTCTTCCTCAACGACACAATCTGTACAGAAACGGTGGCCCTTGTTCATGAGATAGCCCTGGAAGCCACGTTCAATAATGCTATCAGCGCAGTTTTATTACAAGCGGAATTGGAAAAAAATATCCAAGCGCACATACGCGCTACATCTAGTTTCGTATCGTAAACAGTTCCTACGGATGTTCATTTTTCGAGTTAGGCACGCTGCCGAAGACTTTGACGCGAAAGTTCAGACATCAGAAATTCTGCGGCTGCAGCGCTGCGGTCAGGAATCTGTCAAATTAGAAATTGTATGTGGATCCCACAAAAATGAGATCTGCTTGAAATTTTCTAGAATTAACCAGGTGGGGCCTCAGAAGAATCATTTGGCCCGGGGGCCCATGATGCTCTTAAGACGGCCCTGTGTGGATCACGTGGTTTATTAATGTTTCTTTTGCTTAATATAAGGATTCAAGAAGTAGAGTAATCATTAAAAACTTTTGTCTGGACGGCAAAAATAATTTTGTAGTTGCTACTTCATGGTCTTGGACGGTAACTAACCAAGGCCGTAACTAGGCTGGGGCATCGAGCCAGATGGGGCTTCACAATATAAATACACTTATTTTGCATGTTTTCCTTTTTAAGGTACCCTGAAGAAAATGCCTTCCCCGAGAAGGTACGCTACGGCTCTGTAACTAACATTCATCATTCAAAATTATGATGAATATTTTGTGTACAGGTGTTTGCATACAAAAGCAATTTGACACATTGGCCTATTTTAAGTTTTGTGACTGATGCTGCTACCTAATACTAGTACTATTCAATTTTCTTCTGTATTTTTTAGGACATGCAGAGGCATGTAAACAATGTTTACTAAGTTTGTGTCAGTGTCGTAACCAGCCATTCCTGTGACCTGTGCAAGAATTTGCATTTAAGCTCGTTCTGGGCCTCCTTCCAAGTGGACCCTGTGCGGGTGCGCCTGTTTAGTTACGACACTGCCGTGTGTATGTTTTCTTGGTCAAGGAAATGATCGAGAAGATTTTGCTGGTATTTGTTCGAGTTATCCCGAATTTACTGTATTTGTATAGCACTGCGAGTGATATATGTATATGAACGTTTTCTCTCAAAACGGCATGAATTTTTTCTATCTCGAGAAATTTCATTGACAAAAAACAGTTACATTTTCCCCTAACAGATGGTGCTTAAATTACCATCGCTGTGTCGGACCCACTTTGCAGTATGCCTGTAAAGCAGCGGTTCTCAACCGGTGCTCCGCGGCCGCTCGTGGAGCATTGAAAAAAAAAAGGGGGTAAATTCGAAAGAAAAAAAAAAAAATTATAAATATTTTAAATAAAATAAATAAATCAGTAACTTTGACGAATAAATAAAAAATAGGCCTACAGGGCTCCGCCATAGAAATTACAAACAAGAAAGGGTTCCGCGAGTCAAAAAAGGTTGAGAATCGCCGCTGTAAAGGCGGGACCGCAGAACATATCGATGAAACAGGTGGCGCTACAAAATTCAAACGATTTTACCGTCATCTTTTGGCAGTAAATGTAACTATCCCGACAATCAAATTTTTGTTATTTAATTGTATATTTAACCTTTTATGATCACTTTATGGATGGGATCGATAAACATCTGTTGTAAATTAAATCATTTCCTGTTGAGAAGCTGTACTATTGATTCAGGAGCACTGATTAATGATGAAAAAACTTATATCAACAGTTTTTTCCCCGTTTTCAAATCGAAACCGTAACCCTTAGAATATCATTAATATTTAAGAAATATTATGCAATGTTGTTGTATATAGTACGTATTCTAATAAGTTTATTTCCGGAATTTTGACTAATATCAATCGAGAACCATGTGCATGCTACATACGTGTGGATGGCGTTCGCAGGGCGACTGTGGCGTCGGTCATGCTCAACAGGCTAAGCCACAGGCACTCAAGTCTTTCAGTTCGAAATAAAATTATATTGTACAAAAGATGGCGGTCAGACCGATACTGTTGTATGCAGCACCTGTCTGGCCTGGAGGCGTTACACCGGTTTACCATGGTTTGTCAGAAACGTCAACATCAGAAAGGATTCTGGAGTGACTGATGTAACATCTTATGCTAAGAAGCTAGCGAAAAAACTATACGATAAACTTAGCAACTCTGAAATTCCTCTGAGTGTTCCATATTGGTCGCCAGTGTTTCTTCGGTAGAAAATAACGTACGTTCCTGATGAAATTTTGGGAGGAAAAACCATGCAAATGTAACCTGGGGTAGAAGAGGAAACCGTATGCACAGTGGCGTAGCCGGGGGGGGGGGGAAGCAGAGGAATATTTCATTATACCATTTTTGACAATTGCTCTCAAGCTCTCCATCTGGAAGCATGTTCAGATCACCCTCTGTCCCCCACCTTTATTAAAGAGCATAATCTTGCCCGCTTCTACAGTAGCTGTAACTTTTTTTCTCTTGCTATTGGTCGTTCTCGGTAGAGCTCCTAGAAATACCTCTCATAGGTATGAGGATATGACGTTCAAGAAATGCTCATTCTGTTCCGAAGGGCCACCAAGAGCATTGACTAAGGCGCCTTTTGAAGAAATTAGGCACGGGAATCTATATTGTGGACAGACCACTGAACCTATGAAGTAATGGCTAGGATTCAAGCTCCACGAAGTATCGCCTTTTCTTTGGGCGCCTTAGGTAGAGTTTGAGCTCCTAGAAATACCACTTTGTGTATAGGGGACTTAGCTAGATTCATAGTGCCTAGAAATGCCACGTTATCTGCTGGTGTCTTGGCAAGAGCTGCTAGCTTACGTATAGGGCAGTGTCAAATAGGGAAAGGTGGAAAACAGCTATGGGCTTTTGAGCTCTAAAAACCCAAGATTTTGGGGCACAAAATGGGGTTCTGGAAGAGTATCTTAAAAAGTGGGTAAATAAAAACCTATAATCTTTAGTCAATAGCGCTCTGATATGCAGAGAATGGGAGAGGAAATTATAGTATTCTATATTTGTACGGTAATATATTGTATTATATTATACGGTGATAGTGCATAGTTTTATGTCAAAATGTGACTTTTTCAGAAACATTGTCTTTTTTCATGGTGTAATTTCTCTTTTCTATGAATCACTGTTCGTTTCATCATTATGCATATACAGCAGTGTGCCGAATCGGAGAAATTATTCCCTGGAAAAAGCTATGGCCGGTGTGTTTGTTAACTCATGGCATGTATATCTCCCCTCCAATTAATCCAGTGTTTCTTAAACTTCTGGCACCCGTGGCCCCCCCCCCCGAGTTCGTCATCATCTATCCGTGACTGCCCAGAATAGCCTGACGCGGGGGGGGGGGGGTTCTCGAACTTTTTCCCTCTCGAAGTGCCCCTTTCCCCTATTCAATGCTTATCCGCGAGCTCCGTCAGCTCCCTAGAGCTGAGCGTTCAACAAATAATATTTTCGGAAAACCTTTGTCGGCGACACCACGGAACATCCCGAAGGTTTTTCAAAGAGATTATTTGGTAAACTGCTCTGGGAAGCCACGGGCAAGCATTGATTAAAGTAACGGAGCACCGCAGATGGAAAAAGTTTGAAAACCCCTGCGCAAGTCTGTACCATTCATCACTCACATATTCTCATTCTTCTCTGATTTGTTATAAAACACATCGCATGAATTTAGTTCGCTAGAAATAAATATATGTACATATACTATGCACAATGCCTTTTTAAGTGTTTCAACTTCGCGCAGAGAGAGAGAGAGAACTCCCCTTTAAATAGTATCTCCAAAGGGAGCCGGCAGGGACGGGCTTAAGTATTTTGCGGCCCGGTGCGGAAAAAAATTGCGGCCCCTCTGAACAGGGGTTTTTCAGTAACCCAGGGTGTCCATGGGTACTCTGGTGCCCGGGAACGACTGTAAAACTCCTTCGTAGTCATGTAAAAAATTCCATTTGGCAATAAATATGGATAAAAGTGTCCGCTTCCCAGTGAAAAAATTGCAAGTGCTTCCCCAGGCACTCGAAGATTTGGGGCTCTCAGGGCTAGAAAACCGATTGTCTCCTAAAACCTTAGAGGTTCTCTATCTTGGACTGAATTGCTTAGCTGTAGCTATTGCTTTGCTAAGAAGTTGAAATCAAAATGTGATCAAAACATTTTTTAATCCCCTTTTGCGGCCCCAAAAATTTAGCGGCCCGGTGCGATAGCACCCTTCGCACCTGCCGAAGTCCGGCCCTGGGAGCCGGTAGATAATAGAACATAAAAGATATTTCAATCGATTCATACACCTGCCATTTTCACTTCGATTCAGAAGATGAGCAGTGGCATTACACACACGTCTCAGAGATACTTAAATAGATTACGGACACATGAGATAATTTCTGGCACACACTAATTCGTTTGAAGCGGTGGTTCCTAAACCTTTTTGGATTCAGGCCTCCCTCCGTTTGTGCGTCTGCAATCTAGTAGTATGTGATAACCACTGCATAACCATGACATCTTAAATACGTTATGGTCATGCATAAAATATAAGAAAGAACTTTCCGGCATGCATTAATTTGTTAGAAATCCCATAAGAGAAATGTCTCGGAAGTACATGCACGATTCAGTAGAAGTAGTGTACATGTGATACATGCTTACGATAAGAGTGTAAGATGATAAAAAAAATTAAATGGAAGCATGAAGATTTCTCTGTATTTTCATATCTTGGAATAATTTTAGAGAGAAAGAAAATATATATTATTTATATTTATAGTACTATTATATTAATAATTATATTATATTATTATTATATTATACCTTTTTTATATTTTAAAATCTACATTTTTTTTTCCAACTACCTGTTAGGGTGACTTCCCAGTTGTTTTTGGTGTTTGCATTTGTATAAGTACAAAAACATAAAATGGAATTTTCATTTTTTTAAAATTAATTAAAAAATTAAAATACATTAATCAAATTTGAAAGGTAATTAATTTAATTTGAAAAATAACATCCACTGAAAACAAAATAAATTTGATTTTTTTCAAATTGGGAAATTTAAAGTTCTTTCCACTAATGCGTAATTTTAAGTTCGCGCCTCAAGCACGAACAAAAAAACGGCGCCTTTCCCAATTTCGCTCCCCCATGGACCAAAACCTGGCTACGCCACTGCGTATGCAAATGGAGTTGCAAACGAAATACCATAGATGTTTTTTTTTTGTTTTTTTTTGTATACCACCTCCTAAACTTTTTTCCATGGACTAAAGATATATACTATCATTACTCTATGGTTTTTCCCCATCTTTTTTCGGAGAATTACCCTGTTTATATTTTTATATTTTTTCGTCATTGGATTTCGTGGCAACTATTTTGACAATAGATGGCAGTAAATACTTGTGTTACCTTGGACGTTCTTGCTGCTGCCATCTGTTGATCAAATATTATTAAATATCTGACATGAACAAATTTGTAAAAAAAAATGTTTCGCATGAATATTGTATCAAATTGAATACAGTATTGTAAATTAAGAACTATCCTTTTAATGTATTAGAAAAATATTCATTTTGATACTTTATAGAGAGAGAGCAATAACGATTTAAATTGTTTCTAAGTATTACTATTGTTGAAGAATTCACATCCGGCGGATTTCTGGAGTATTTCTGATGAACCAAGGTGCATTCAAAAATCTCCTTAGAATTTTATTTTGTTCAGTTTGCAAGATTTTAATATTGGGTTTGCATGCATGGGCCCATGCAGGTGAGGCATAAAGCATCGTAGGGCGAAGTGTATAGGAGACCCCAGCAGATTTTCCACCTCCCTTGGGAGGAGATTGGATAATGCAGGAATAACTTGGAAGCCTCCTAGGCTATAATTAGGACTGTAAATATTATATATATACACTTATTCTCTACTAATGTGGCACCTATTTTAAACGCATTTACCTATGTGGCACCTATTTTAATCGCATTTATCTATTTGGCACCTATTTTTTTTCACTTTTTTCCGCATCTAATTATCGTATTTAATTAACACCTTGTACATATGGAAATTACTATAAGGCACATATATTGGAACTTGGAAAAAAAATAATAAAAAGCCACCCGGACGAATGGCATTTAATTTGACGAGTGTATAAATTAAAGCTTTGGATTATAACCACCATTCTTTTATTCTGATTGAGTTCACTTTGACGCATGCAGTTACCACTAAGATAAATATGTGGGTTGGACCTCTCTCCATCCGGCAGTGACGTGTCATCGAAGAGTTGTGGTGGCATTTTCTTAGTGATTTATCTGCATTTAGGCTAAATTCTGTATAGCTATGACCGTGACCTGGATTTGACTATGCTTTCTTTCCCACACAAAACACATACATGCACACACACTAATTATCTTACAAAACTGACAGTCTATTTTTTTTCCCCCTTCTTCATAGGCCTTACTGGGCCCGTTCGTAACCCCACAATCAGCCAAGAGCTGGGCATGGGGGGTAACAATTTGATTCTGTTCTGTTCTGGATTTCTGGAGTCGTATTTCAGAGACAGGACATATTTCAAGAATTGGATTAATTACAGCATGCATAAATCAAGGCTCGAACCTTGGTCCATATGTCCATAACATTTTTATGGATGATTTTCCCACTATGACAAATGGATTATTAGGAATGTACGCCGATGATGTCATTCTACTTATTTCCAATCAAGATCCTACAATCATTCTAAGGGATATGCAGAATGAAATATACAAGATTCAAAATTGGAATATCTTCAATAGAGCAAAGTTAAATCCTGACAAGCGTGAACTTATTTGGCTCACCACAAAGAAAGAACCTATTAATACATCTCTAATGATAATGAACTATAATATCTTACCATCTCGGGAAATAAAATATCTGGGAATAACATTTGACAACAGACTAAATTTCAGAAATCATACAGTGAACAGAATTAAATCTGCAACCATTACACTGAATCAAATCATGAAATTTTGCTATCCGAGATCCAAACTCAGCTTAAAAAACAAACTTTTGATATACACGCAAGTTATTAGACCAGCAATTCTCTACGCAGCGCCTGCATGGGCATATGCCTCCAAGGGTAACATGCACCAAATACAAATATTTCGGAATAAGATTCTTAGAAAAATCTCTGGGGCCCCAAAATTTTTCAAGTTATCAGATCTACATAAAGAATTGGGTATCGAGTGAGTATTCAAGTTCATCAAGAGGACAGGACAAGAAATTTTTACGAGAAACCTGAAAACTCAAATTTGCATCATCTCCGCGAAATAGCAAGATACAATGAATATGAGAGACTGACTCATCTCAGACCAAAGAATATATTGTCGAATCAATATAGAAAAGAGTTTTGAAATCCACTAAAATAGGGAAGTAAGTATTTCAGAATATTTCTTGTATATATTATAAATAGAACTTAAAACATTAGCCACCTTATAATTGGCCAGTAGAATTTCTTATTTGATATAAAATTTGCATTTTGTTAGGAGTTTCGTAATTAAAATTGAATTATTGCGATTGATGAAGATTGATTTTAGGTAGTACAAGAAATGTACATATTACTGGTGTACAATATTTTTAGTTAATAGTATGAGATTAATTACTATGGAATGTTGTGTCTTTTATTTTTCATATATAGAGAACATATATTCTTTTCTTTAGTGGTAAGAAAGTTAATTACTATATTATCTAAGTATATTTTATTTTCACATATAGAAAACATATGTATTTTTTGATATGATAATTTATCATAGATTTTGATAATAAGAAAATAAGGACAGATTTTGATTGAAAACATTGTCTAGAGGGGGGAGGAAAAAACAACCATGATTGTTTAGGAATGATGCTACAATAATGATTGACCGATCCTGAGTAATGGCTGAAGGGCTCGCTGGAAGTAGATTTTGAAAATCTGAGGGCTGCAATTATCTGGGGGGGGGGGGAAAGGGGGGGGTGGATGGGTAAAATTGAATAAAAATATAACATAAGGTCTAATTAAAATTTTTCACGTTAGTAGTGAAAACCATAGTATTTCATCTGGCGCTCTGTATCACTTGTTCACGGTCTCTAGAGCAGGAAGCCTTCGCCCGCGATATATGTATTCGATGCTGTGACGTCACCACACTCCGCCTTAAACGAGGAAGAGAATTTCTTCTCGGCATTCTGCCAAGTAATCGCCATTAAAACATCAGTCCGTAACGAAGGCACGTGGTCGCCGAATGTTAATTTAGAGATATTTTTCTAGAAATATGCCTGACAAGTGCTGTGTCCCGTACTGCAGAGGAAATTTTCTTTCAGGACCGAAGGTATCTGTATTTTATTTTCCGAAATGTGAAGAGGAAGTGGTTGAATGCCATCCAAAAGAAAGGACTTCGTACCCAATGATCGTAGTAGTGTAAGTGCTCATTTCGTAAAAATTCATCACAATTGTAAATGTAAATATTGGTAATTTTAAATGATATTGAATTTTAAGTATGGAATTTTTTTTATTTCAATAGATATTGAAAAACTGGGAATTGGGAGATATTGTAAATGATACTGACACTAAAATTTGACAATGATACATAATACAATTTCATATCCAATCAAGGAAATGTAAATCATTATTTACTCCTAACTAGTAATGCACCATATAATTTATGTGAACTAGTATTTAACTAGCTATAATAGTTGTATATTATATATAATTCAGCAGCAGATTATTTGTCCCATCTCTTATGGAGAACAAGTAATGGAAAGAGACTAAATTAATTTCATGTTATTACCAATAGCCATCAGTCTGATTATGCTTATGTTATGTCTAGGTATGTGAACTGCATTTTCTGGCCACGGATTTGGTAACAGAATCTTCGGCTTTTGACGAAAACAGTGGTAAGACTTTAACAGCTCCGTTGAAAATTAAGAGAAGAAAGAACGCTGTGCCATGCATCTTCGAAGGATATCCCTCAACTTCTATGGCACTTCCTATTGAACGAAGGTTATCTCCAAACTCCAAATAAAAACACAGAGAATGAACGCTTAAAACAAGCCCTTGAGGAAAGTGTGACTGATGCAGCAACATATTCTCAACAGAGACAAATCAGCAGTATGGAAGATTTACAGCAGTGTGTTGAAACATTTGTTCTTGACAATTTTTACAAAGTATCGAAGCAAAGTGACAAATTTTGTGTTTATCATTTGGATACACAACCATACCCACGGATTTCGCATTCAGTGGTTGTAAGTAATCTTAATGTTTCTGTTTACCTAAAAAGTATTGCGTTGAAAAAAAATTCAAAATTTACCGTCCGGTAAAGTTGACAAATTTCAATGACTTAATTGATATATTAGACACACTTAAAAGTATGAATCCTATGTGCGAGGAAAATTCCTCTAAAATATATTTCTCAAATGATGCTCTGTCTTCTTTGAAGACTGATGAAAATGAATTACAGATAAATTTTATAGAGGAACAAATTAAGATTGGTCTTTGTGCAAAAACAACTTGAAATACTCTGATGACATCAGAGTATTTGCTACTATGTTACATTCAATTTCGCCGCATGCGTACAAATTTATAAGATCTAGCAATAAAATGATACTGCCTCATCCCTCAACTTTGAGGAAAATTATTCAGCGACCACCGGTTTCACCAACCGAGGAGATGAGTCAAAATTTCTTGATGTACATAAAAGCCAGAGCAAAATATACTTCTGAAGCAGATAAAAAAGTTATTATTCTTGTTGACAAAATTTGCATAAAACGTTATTTTGATTATAAGGGAGGTTCTGTTGTTGGCATGGCCTTCACCACAGAAGAAGCTGCGAAGAGTGCTTTCGTTAATTTTGGGGAATTTTTTTTTTCCATCAGTATTCGTTAATTCTGGGGAATTATTTTTTTCCATCAGTTTTCGTTAATTCTGGGGAATTATTTTTTTCCATCAGTTTTCGTTAATTCTGGGGAATTATTTTTTTCCATCAGTTTTCGTTAATTCTGGGGAATTATTTTTTTCCATCAGTTTTCGTTAATTCTGGGGAATTATTTTTTTCCATCAGTTTTCGTTAATTCTGGGGAATTATTTTTTTCCATCAGTTTTCGTTAATTCTGGGGAATTATTTTTTTCCATCAGTTTTCGTTAATTCTGGGGAATTATTTTTTTCCATCAGTTTTCGTTAATTCTGGGGAATTATTTTTTTCCATCAGTTTTCGTTAATTCTGGGGAATTATTTTTTTCCATCAAGTATGATGCCTCCACTTGTGCTTTCGTATTTGAAAATTTTAGAGAAGTTGTTTATCTTGTCGAGAGATGGCACTCGCGCAGGGACAAAGAAAAGAGGGGGAGAAAAACGGTGACGTCAGGATTCACGTGGATAAACAATCATTCTGCTGAAGGTCGTTAGCGAAGCCGGTTGTGTGTGTGTTATGGCGTTGTGTCATACGAACCTAATTTCAGACAGCAATGCTGGATTAATTTGAATACATAATCGATCAATTTGCATACTTGTTGAACTGACTTGTGACAATGAATATTCCCTACGTTAATGCAGGTAAGCCATACTTGTTGTTATCGCCTAAAAAAAAAGACGACGCCCTCCAATGTATGGGTGAGGCAAAGATGGCGTGCATTGTGGCTGTATTTTCTGGCGCGAAATTGGCTAGCCACAGCCGGGTCTTTAACCCTGCTTTTCCTAGGAGTAGGTTTTTTGTTTTGCTCCGCGTGAACCGAATTGGGCCATTGCACGTCGGCAGGAACGTGTTACATAATCACGCTGCACGTTTGTGTTTTCCTAGCTTGGCGCATCAGGCCAGGGCGGCTGGCATCAGCTTGTCTGGGGGGGGGGGGTGAAAGTTGCTGCTCTTCCCGTATATACGGGACTCAAGCACGAACGCAGCAGAGGTAAGGTGCATTGAATTTTTTTCCAGCAATTATTAAGGGCCCTCACAAAGCCTCAGCCCCTAGGTTCCGACGCCTATGGGCTTTTTCATCTCTGTAAACGCTCTCGCTCAGCACCTCCTCTATCCAGGGCCGTCTTAAAAAGCATCATGGGTCCCCCGGGCCAAGTGATTTTTCCGAGGCCCTACCCGGTGAACTCCCGAAAAATTCAACTACTGGGGTTTTTTTTTTGTTGAGGCCCCCCCCCCCCGGTCACTTGCATTAAGACGGCACTGCCTCTATCTCTAGGTGCTGCAGGCTTGTCGGCCTGGCTCAGATGGGCATGGTCTTGGAGCTACTGCGTGACGTCATTGATCAACCATTGTAGCAGACGACAAACAAGAGAAGAGTCGTAGCCTATTGAAGAGGGTTATTGAATCAATCGTAGTATTGAAGAGGATTATTTTAAATTTTAGTTGCTCATTTTTTACTGTTTCAGTTGAGTGATCTCTCGCATCACCCCCCCCCCCTTTAAGGGTGACTCTGTTTCTATCACTTTGGACATAGTATTCTACTACATAAATAAGAATCGACATGAAAGGCAGGCATAAAATACGCCGTACCGTCCTAATCAGTTGCGGATTCCCGGGTCTCGAGAATTATTTGGGACCTTAAGCCGGGTTTTCCTAGGAATAGGTTTGTTGCGCAGCGTGAACCGAATTAAACTATCTCGCGCCGATAGAAACGAGTTACATAATCCCGACACGCGTTCGCGTTTTCCTAGCGAGGCGCGTCAGATCAGGGCGGCTATATAAAGTATATGGCTTTGGCATCAGCTACTCTGTCGTCTGCATGCTCCGGTTTGAAGGGAAGGGAAATAAAACACACAAGAGTGAGGAGAACATAAGTCAAAACTCGCGGCGCACGACGCATTTGACTCCTCCAGAAGCAGTTGGCCAATCACGCCCGACGTAAAGCGCTGTCGTGAGCCGTTTTGCGCTCTGTAGGAAAACAGTCGTGCTGCTTTTCTTACTGGTGAGTGGACGGCGTGTCGCGCTGCGCGAATCACGTTTCACGTGGCGCAGGAAACCTGCTCCTAGGAAAACCCGGCTTCAAGGTCAGAGAGTGGCTCTTGGGTGTCAGATACAAATAAAAAGGATGAGTCAATAAACGTACCCGACCCGACCGAAGCCCATACGGAAAACTGATATTCGCCATCGCTACCTTAATCCCAGTCTAACACTAAACAGTCCAAACTGTAGATTGTAACTTAAAGCCAGGGCCGTCTTAAGAGCATCATGGGGGCCCCGGGTCAAGTGATTTTACTGAGGCCCTACCTGGAAAATTCACGAAAAATTAAACTACTACTCGTTATTTTGAGGTGCCCGGGTGGACCCCATGCATTAGACGACACTGCTTAAAGCACTTGATTTTTGAGTCCAGTCTTGACCAATAAATCAAAATAATGTATCTACAACCAACTATTCTACCAATTCGCGAATATTTAGCAGTTAAAATAAATAAAACCAATAAATAGGTCCCGTAAGGGTAGAGTTTTTTTTCTCTCGTGCCGCACATTCATATGTATCTGAGAAACTATATGCCAAAGCCCAAAGTGCGGCCAATTCGCGACTGAGCCGGTCACTTCACGAATTGGCCAAAGTCCGAATTTTGGAAGTGATTCAGCCTTTAGGCCGTCATTTAACGAATTGGCCGGAGATCCCTGGTCAAACCTCAATGTGCTCACGTAAGACGGCCCGGTAGGAGCCAAATCCATTATTTCTTTTATCGCCAACGTGTGATACATGTCTATATACATAGCAGCTGTATCGGATTAGCTTCATGTTACGAGAGAGAAAAAAAAAAGAAGTGAAATATGAGAGGAAAAACTAAAAATAATTATATGAATATATGGTTTTTGTGTCAAATTTTTTGAGAAAAAGTAATTACCGCATCGTGACTGTGGTTTGATGGGTCGCTGCTTTAACCAACTTGGGCATAATTATCACGAAAAAACGCGCCAACTTCGGACTTTGACCAGGGATCACTGTCCACTTCTCGAACTGGCCTTCGGACATTGGCCGGGTCAATACTTAACGAAATCGGCCAGTTTGGAAGTGACCGGCCCCTTCGCGAATTGGACAATTTCGGACTTTGGCAGTAATAAATGTATTTGTGAAACTTTTTATGTATAAGCCAGTGTTTTCCGAAGTGGGGGGCGGCCTTTCTTCCCCCCCCCCTTCCACGAAACGATAAAATGACCCAGGAAGGCGGTAGAAACTATGGATTTAGTTTAGAATCCTGTGGATCAGCTTGAGTTGGGGGAAGGGGCGATGGAGCAAAATATTTGGGAAATCATGAATTAAGCCAAGGAAAGGTCGAGAAAACACTATTTTTGAGACGATTTTCTCTTGAACAAAAAATGCTTGGCTTCTAAGAAATTTTGACTGGCGCCTAAATTTTTGTTCTCTCCTAAACTTGAACAAATTCTAACAGACGGGGGAGGGGATGGGCTTTTGTCAGAAATGGGTATCGGGGGTTGTTGGAAATTTAGGAAAGTTCTGAGAGCAGTGATTCATAAAAAGAGTGGATTGGAGGGAGGTAGAGGCAGAAATAGAGGAAAGGACAAGGGGCAGAAATTCATTTTAAAAAATGGGGGAGGTGGGGGGTTAAAATTTTAGAAAACGAGCATAGGGGTCAGAAATTCTTGGGAAAAGAAGCGGGGTGGGGGGTGTTTGAGTAAAAATTCAAGAAAACTGATTTCGTTGACAAAATCCTAAAAACATGAACGTGTTTGGAAGTCGAAGGTTGTTTTCTGCAGTTTAGGAAGCACAAAACTAATCCGGTTTCTCATTTGAAAAGTCTCTCTGCAGAGAGCACCCATTTTGCACTGCGCTAAAAATTCAGACGTTCGCTATCTCCCACTTCAAAATAGGCCAGGCAGATGGCAGCACCAGTAGAAAACAAAACACGTATAATTCTGACAACATGAATGCGTTACACCCACACACGCACGTTCCGGCACGTACCAATCCGTTAAAAATTCGACAGAGGAATATGTACGAGGTGCATGTACGATTAAATATTTCATAAATTGCTTCTACTTTGGGTGTTGTTCGTAAGGGGAGACCGGGGATGGTTGTCAGTCACATACTTTTTACATTTCAATTGGTTTCGGGTAAACAATTCAAACCAATCGAAATGTTTCCTATTTATCACCATCAAGTTTGAACAATTGACTAGAGATTTTTGGCGAATACAAAAGAAGCACTATTTCTATGAAACATAAATTTTAAAAAATTTCTGGTCGAGTGTGAAAACCAACCCCATATATGTGCCAAGATGTCACCGACCATGGGTTACGTTGTCATACGACATGAATTAGGTATTCATTCATTAATAGCACCATCTTGAGCTCTGGTGTTGGTAGAGGTATGAGGCTTTCTGAATGGACGTCATAATCAGCATCACTTTGAGGGACAAGCGCAGGATGATCCCCATCGAGATCAATGTTAAAATTGCCGGTTTTACCGTAGGAATGCGGAAATTCAGTGGGGTTTTCCGCCACATCAAAAATTTTTAAAATTGCATTGAATTCTCAATTTTCGAAATATAGAGTTCGCTTAGAAATACGAAGCCCAGAAAATTAAGTATAAAATAATTATCCGTACCTTCTTTTGAGTTGGATATTCATGCAATAACACATTGATTTGAACTCTTTATTTATATCTTCTCAAGCATGAAAATTAATGTCTCCGTGTTGTGTCTTTTAACATTCAACTGCATCAATCCATCTAGTTTAGGATATTTTGAAATTATTTATGGGTCCGTAAATTATATTGAAGAAATTCCACAGCTTTTTCAATCATTTTTTGAAGCAAAAACAGACAGATCGATAACTTGAACTTCAGGAAATTTTTCGAAACATGTAGCTCCCATAAAAAGAAAAAAAAAAAAAGATGCATTTCTACGTTTCTTCCACGAGTCGCGCAGGAAGCCGCCATATTAGTTACTTTGTCTACGGTTTGCATGTCCCTCAAAGAAAAAGGAAAATATCACGTGATCCAAAAAAGCCTCATTTGTAAAAAAAAGTCGAGACAGCCAGAAAAACCAAGGCTGTCCTGCAAAATACGGGACGTATGGTTACCCTAATTTTAACAGAAAGTAGGGAAGAATGGGTCCCGTACCACACAGAGTGAAGTAAAAGCCTCCAAATTATTGAGAATTTTTATTAATACACATATGCAACCTTTCAAATGAATAAATTCAAGGTGGTGATGGCCAAAAAGAACCTTGCCCCCCCCCCCTCCCCGTGACCCCAGACTTTATTTTGGAATCAAAACGTTGAGGACATATATCAAAATATTTTCTGAAGTTGTAATCTCTGTGGCAACATCGAAATAAAAGTTGATGAATTCAGTATGATATAGTGTTATATATACAAGGTGTTTCAAAAAGAATCATCCAATTTGAAAAAAAATCATAACTATTCAGCTTTTAATCCGTTTTGATGGAATAATGTACAGGTAGAAAGAGGGAAATCTCGAGTTTCGCGCAGCTGCCGACAGGCAGCGCTAACGCTCTTCCTTCGGCCGCCATTCCAGTGCTTGTCAAGATGGCGACTGCATAACAGAAATCGTTTTGTGTTCTAAGCTTCGCGAAGTGTGAGTCTGTAACAACTGTTCATCGTGCTTTTTTGTCGACAATATTCTGGTGTTGAACTTCCTACCGCTCAAAGGATTAGAAGATAGTATAAACAATTCCGAAGTACGGGTTGTCTGTGTAAAGGGAAATCTCCTGGCCGTTCCCGCATGTCAGACGAAAATGTGGAGAGCATCCGACAGAGTTTCGCACGTAGTCCACAGAAATCCACTCGTAGTGGATGCAAGCATGTTCGCAAGATTTTGGTACGAATTTGACTACCGTATAGACACATGCCACGCATCTCAAGATGGACATATTGAGCACTAACCCGTTTCGTATGGCCCCATATCAACGTGGCTAAAAAACTTAATCCAACAACAGTTTGTTCATTAACAAGGAAGTTTGTAACTATACAAAATAATCGCTTATACATAGGGTGACCATACGTCCCGTATTTCCCGGGACAGTCCCGGTATTTTCTGTTTTTTTGGTTGTCCCGACTTTCTAACAAAAGTGTCCCGGTTTTTCCCATATTTTGCACGAAGCCTACTTGAATTTTTATTCTTTATTGAAGGCAAAGATTGAAATTATTTTCAACTTATAAATTATATTATGATAACTACAACTATAAATGAGTATATGAATCTCCCATAGTCTTAACCCCCATTTGTCTCAGTGAAATTTTTTTTTCGTGGAATTCATTTTAATCCACTGCAATTAGCAGTAATGCTGCATTTCCCGCCATTGTGATTTCTCCGTTATTTCAACAATATTTGGTGACTTTGTTCGGTTTTGGCGTCATTTTTGGCAATAATTGGCGATGTCCCGTATTTAGAATCCCAATATCCCGTATTTCTGTCGAGGAAATATGGTCAGCCTACTTATACATTACTTTCTAACAGATGTAATCGATAAAATCGATTAATAAAGGCATGCCATTGAAATAAAAAAATAACTGAGGCAATGAAAAATTAGTAATCCAGTTAAAGCTCAGAAAAGTCCTAAAAATTTACGAAAGTGTCCGAAGCAGCAGATGAATAAATACTAGGACGAATAATTTCCTTCACTAAATCAACAAACTGAATAATTATGGACACAGTTGGCACCATCTATGCTCCGAGAAAGCAACCCGGTCAAACTCGGTTAGACAGTATATTTTTAAATATAATAATACTTAATGATAGATACAATAAAGATAGGTATGACAATGCAATAGTAGCATTAGAAAGGATACTATTTGCGAGTAAGTGCGGCTTTAAGATGTAATTTTTGGTGAGTTTTTCCAAGGGTTTTTTTTGGATTAGACTGTATGAGACCAACTCTGAACTCAACTTACTGCTATCATGTAAAATCTGGAGACAATTAAAGCGTAGATTTCCAAGTTATGTCTGATTGATGTAATATGTTCACGTCACAATTTTTTTCACCTATTAGGTACTCGTTGATGAACAATTGTTGAAGTATGGACATGGAGAAAGCCCACTGATTCTTGAGAAGGCATATACTGAACAGCTATGATGAATCGTCATGTAGTATTCGACCATAAAATGTTTAGAGTGGTTGGAAAACAATGAATTCTATTTCGCCCGCTCACATCTCTAGTTTACACACATGTTTATAATTTCATGTCGCATGTCTCAAACACGTACCACGCTGTAAGAAAAACATTTCAATGTGACGTATGTGGTAAATATACTTGCACAAGGCGTGTTACTTGAGATTCCCATAACCGAATCCACTATAAAGAAACACCACATGAGTTTGCTGTTCAAAATGAATGGTTTGCAAGAAGGAATGATTCACGAAGACACATAAAAATCCACACCGGAGAGAAACTACGTGTGTGTGCAGTGTGCGGTGTCATTTGTTCAGATGTCTCAAAGTTGAAACATCACAAATACATCCACCCTGGCTGAAGACAATATACACGTGATGTTTCCCGTCAAATAGTTTACGCTAAAGCAAAAAATACATCAGAGTGGGCAGAATTTCTATACAAGCAATAATTAAAGAGCCATCGTACAAGAATGCAAACCGAAGAGAAACCAAATATGCGTGATGATGTGGGGAAAAGTTCTGTACGGAAGGAAGATTCAAAGAGCGGCATGAAAATCACTACTGGAAAAAAACCGTACGAGTGTAATGTTTGCGGTACAACGTTCATGCGATCATCATCATTAAATCATCATAACAAAAGTGTCCACGAAAGAGAAAAACCATACGACTGCGATGTTTGCGGCAAAAAGTTCGCGCAAATTACAAATTTGAGCATTCATAAAAGAACCCACGCGTGTGAGGTTTGTGGTAAAACGTTTTCGCTCATTTCACAATTAAACGTTCATAAGAGAGTCCACACAGGAGAAAAACCATACCGCTGCAATATTTGTGGTAAAGCGTTTTCGTCACATTTGAATGATCATCTGAAACTCCACACAGGAGAGAAGCCATACGAGTGTGACGTTTGTGGTACAGCATTTTCGCGAATTTCGCACTTGAATGTTCACAAAAGAGTCCATAGCGTTGAAAAACCACACGTGTGTGACATTTGCGGTAAATCTTTTAAGCGAGCTTCAAACTTGAACAGCCATAAAAGAATCCACACGGGAGGGAAACCGTATGGCTGCGAAATTTGTGGTAGAACGTTTTTGTATAAGTCAAGTATGAATAATCATTTAAGAGTCCACGAGGGAGAAAAATCGTTTGAGTGCGACGTTTGCGGTAAAGCGTTTTCGTTTATATCAAATTTGAATGTTCATAAAAAAGTCCACACAAACGAAAGGCCACACGGCTGCGATGTTTGTGGTAGAGCTTTCCGCCGAATTTCACACTTGAACGCTCATAAAAGAGTCCACAGTGGTGAGAAACCATACGAGTGCGATGTATGTGGCAAAAGGTTCTCGCAAATCGCATCCCTGAACGTTCATAAGAGAGTACACACTGGAGAAAAGCCATATCGCTGCGAAACTTGTGGTAAAGCGTTTTCGTGTGTGTCAAGTTTGAATAGTCATTCGAGACTCCACACGGGAGAAAAATCGTACGAGTGCGATATTTGTGGCAAATCGTTTTCGTGTGCATCGAATTTGAATGGTCATTTAAGAATCCACACAGGAGAGAAGCCATACGACTGTGATGTTTGTGGTAAAGAGTTTCGGCTAATTTCAAACTTGAACGTTCATAAAAGAGTCCACAGCGGCGAAAAACCGTATCAGTGCGATGTATGTGGCAAAAGGTTCTCGCAAATCGCATCTCTGAACGTTCATAAAAGAGTCCACACAGGAGAGAAGCCACACGACACACTGTGATGTTTGTGGTAAAGCGTTTCGGCTAATTTAAAACTTGAACGTTCATAAGAGAGTCCACAGTGGCGGAAAACCGTATGAGTGCGATGTATGTGGTGAAAACGTTCCGCTAATTGGAAATTTTTGAACCGCCATAAAAGAAACCATATAGTTTCGAAATTTATGGTACAGTGTTTTCGTATGTATCAAATTTGAATGATTGTTCCTGTCAAGCGTCTACCAAAAAGGAAACCATACATACATACAATGATTGTGAAGTTTGAGTTTGTGGCGGGATAACTCAATTTAAATTACATACTTTTTTGATATTTCGGACAATTTTGAATCGGAACTTTTTTCAACTTGTATGATGTAATACAAGTAAATAAGAGGTAGTAAGATTCATATTTTAATTATTCACATATTAATTAACAATGAAATAAATGTGATAAAGATATTGGTTTAGTCAATTTGGTATAATTAATTGTTTTTCTCATAAGATTTTAGAGAGAGGTTTCCAGAGTTCTATTCCAAGAACTTTCTTTCCCATCGACAAAGTGAAGTCGTTAAAGGGAGTGTTAACTGTATGGACAGATTTTTATCCCTGGAATGGAATTTACTACGGGCTTTGCAGAAGTAGGTAATATCTGTGGGGATAATTGTCACATTTGGGAAACAAGATATGTTTCTTTTCAGAAGCATGAATAAAAGCTCTACAATTTTTTTCAAAACTCTTGATTTTTCCCCTCCATGTTTTTTTTTTCTTCATGTTACAACATAGAGAAATTTTGTATAGCTTGTAAGGAACACTTTTGTTAATTCAAGGTGATTCTTTTTTTCGGAGAAAAGTCTATGGTGTGTTCTCACAATAATATTTTATAAAGATTTAACCGATCTTATTAGATGTTCTTGGAAGAATGAGTACAAGTGAAGAGGTTAAAACCAAATTCGAAGCGATTCTGCGTGAAATATCGTTGTACACATGATCGATGTGGTAAAATATCGGTTACAAATTCTCTTAAAAATTGTCGTTATAGAGGTATTTATAGTAGTAGAGAATATCGTTGTACTAATGAGTTTAATATTAAACTAAAGAGCAATCCCCCCCAAACAAGGTTTGAAAAAAAATATTCGTTGTAGAGGGATTTATCGAGTATCGTTGTAGCGCTGTTTCATTATATTATTGTTTTGTGTTTGCCCATCAGTTAAAATAAAAAGTAACTTACGGACCCCTCCCAGACAAATTTAAAAGAAAAAAAGTTGGTGTGGGGGGAGACCCGTAGTCTCGGCTTAGAGGTTGAAAAAAAATGTTTGTTTGGATGTTCAACAGCTTCCTAAGTAAAAGCTGAACTAAAACTAACTCGAACTTGTGGAAAAAACACAAAAAGTAGGATTTCCAATGTCCCTCCTAGTGGCACAGCACATCGTCCACGCTCATGTCGACAAATTCAAGGAAAGCGCTTAATGCTTATTCAAAAGAGCACCTTCCGTTAAGGAATTCTCGACTTGGAGCATCTATATCGGGAAGAAAGCATGGGAAAAGATATTCTGAAAGTTATTTGCAGTTTTTTAGAACTTAAAAGCTGATTTTTTTTTTTTTTTTTTCGAGCTGACAATTTTTTTCTCAGTTAATAAAGCTCGTAGAAAGAAGCCTGAAAATATATTTCTAATAACCATTCAAAAAAATACTTGTAAATTCAGGGACTTATTGGCCAAGGGAAGCTAGAAGCAAAGAAATAATTACAGCATAGTTAGAGTTCTTTTAGATCTTTGATTCCATTTAAACCACATTCCGACATCTTTTGAATAGCTGTTTTTGACCGCTATTCACCATCAATTCCTCTTGAAGTTTTGCCGACTCTTCTTGTCCAGATATGACAGTTAAAACTCTCTTTTGGTCTTGAAATATTAAAATTCAATGTGCAGCACCAGGTAGTCATATCCAAGTTTTGCTTTGTAGAGAAACGCAAACTATTCTTTTTCGTATAATATAACGCTATATTTTCACTATAGAGGGTGGGGGTGCTTGAAAAGTCTTGGTCCGGGGACCCCTCAAAGATTCCTACCCCTCACATTTTTTCAAACATCACTCATTCTTGAGACTCTGTGTGTCTCAACACTATGATGTTACATACGGTAAACTGGGGTGACTCTGTGCCAAGGTTCCGACTATGTGCCATTCACGGATTTTTGGACGCAAGCGCTTCCTGGGAGCGTACGGATGAACAGTCGGTTCCAAAATTTTTCATGCCGATTCAGGAGCTGTAGGTTTTCAAGGTGCGAATGCGAGCCGATCTCCCCGTTAAAAAGTCTTGCCACAGATAACAACAGACCTACAACGTTACAAATATTCAATCATTACACTTCACTCACAATTTGAAGTATAGATGGCAGCACTGAAATATCATACACAACACTAGCTACACACTCAGACAGGTGCACTCACTTTGTTCCAGACTCTGCCACGAAACTGGGCTGGAAGAGATCTCGGCAACGGGATAAGTCCGGTGGCAGAGCCCCTGGCGTTCATTCATTCAGAAGCTGTATGTGACTCACCGACAGCATTTATTGCATCATCTGCTGTCAGCTCTTGTCCAGAGAACATCTTAGGTTGTGATTTACGCGAAATTTTTCAAGTACGTATAAACCTCTCCTTGTGCTGACAGTGTGTTTCGTGGACACTAGGTAATTTAATATTTCTATGTAGAAGTTACTTACAATAAGAAATACTTATTTGAATTGTAAAAATACTGCATTTTTTGGCAGAAATATGACGCATAAACAAAAAACATTGGGATTCAAGGGGTAACTTTGTGCCACCTATTTTTTCAAGGTTTTCCCCCTTTTTTCACTAGTTTTTGTCCCAGCAATGGTTGGAAAATATGTGTGGAAGCTGGGTAGTCGACCCTACCGCAATTACTCAAATGAAACACTTGAAGAGGCTCTTATATAGTGTGATAAGAAACAAACAGATGCTCATAATTTTTTATCATATTGGGGAGGCGCGTGTAATGGCCATGAAGAAAGTTGGCGAATTTTACCCATGCCCTTATCCAGTTGACGAAATTTGGTATCCGAGATGCCGAATCATAATCATAGGTGCCAATGATTCCGATTTTTCAGCCTTATTGAATTCTTCCGGTCGGAAATCTAATTCTTCCGATTTTTCGTATCTTAATAGAAAAATCCCTGTAAGTCCTCAAATTGAGCTTTGTTTGAATGGAAAATCCCTAAAGAACGTTCTTCCAGTCCTTGCAATTTCACGCTGACCAAGTTTTTCTCGGAAAAAAATATGGGGAATTCAGGATTTAAAGTAAGAAAAATCGATAATTATCACCAAATATGATGATTAAAGCAAGCAAAGTGCGTAATTATTGCTAAAAAAATCAGGACGGAAAAATGCGTCCAGGAAAAACGGGATTTATGTATGGTCACCCATTGCAATTTAAAAAAGTCCCCGGTTTTACCCTTTTATTCGTTTGACATGTTTTCTTTGATGCGGAATGTGTCATCACGGGATAAACTACAGATTTTTCAAGTCCGTGAATTGGCACCCCTATGCATAATGAAAGTCAAGAAACCTTGACCATTGGCAAGGACAACAAGTTTGTAGTGGATTCGAAGAAATGAATGTTATATTTACAGTGTGTTATTTTTAAAGAAGAGCCTTATATTATCAAGTTTTAAGTCGTCTTTATTTTTTTTAGGTTTCAGAGATTATTTTATTCAAAAATTTTGAAAATGACCTAATTTTGAGCAGAAATACACCGAAGAGCCAAAAAAACTGGTACGCCTGCCTAATATCGTGTAGGGCCCCCGCGAGCCCACAGAAGTGCCGCAACACGACGTGGCATGGACTCGACTAATGTCTGAAGTAGTGCTGGAGGTAATTGACACCATGAATCCTGCAGGGCTGTCCATAAATCCGTGGGAGTAAGAGGGGGCGGACATCTCTTCTGAACAGCACGTTGCAAGGCATCCCAGATATGTTCAATAATGTTCGTGTCTGGGGATTTAGGTTGCCAGCGGAAGTGTCTAAAGTCAGAAGAGTGTTCCTGGAGCCACTTTGTAGCAATTCTGGACGTGTGGGGTGTCACATTGTCCTGCTGAAATTGTCCACGTCCGTCGGAATGCACAATGGACATGAATGGGTGCAGGTGATCAGACAGGATGGTTACGTACCTGTCAGAGTCGTATCTAGACGTATCAGGGGTCCCATATCACGCCAACTGCACACGCCCCATACCATCACAGAGCTTCCACCAGCTTGAACAGTCCCCTGTTCACATGTAGGGTCCATGGATTCATGAGGTTGTCTCCATACCCGTACACGTCCATCAGCTCGAAGCAATTGGAACCGAGACTCGTCAGACCAGGCAACGTGTTTCCGGTCCTCAACAGTCCAATGTCGGTGTTGTCGGGCTCAGGCGAGGCGTAAAGCTTTGTGTCGTGCAGTCATCAAGGGTACACGAGTGGGCCTTCGGCTCCGAAATCCCATATCGATGATGTTTCGTTGAATGGTTCGCACGCTGACACTTGTTGATGGCCCAACATTGAAATCTGCAGCAATTTGCGGAAATGTCTGTCACGTTTGATGATTCTCGTCGTTGGTCCCGTTCTTGCATGATCTTTTTCCGGCCGCAGCGATGTCGTAGATTTAATTTATTACCGGATTCCCGATATTCACGGTACACTCGTGAAATGGTCGTACGTGAAAATCCAAATTTCATCGCTACCTCGGAGATCCCATCTCTCGTGCGCCGACTATAACACCACGTTCAAACTCACTTAAATCTCGATAACCTGCCATTGTAGCAGCAGTAACCGATCTAACAACTATGTCAGACACTTGTTGTGTTACATAGGCGTTGCCGACCACAGCGCCGTACTCTGATTGGTTCCATATCTCTTTATTTGCATACGCATGCCTGTACCAGTTTTTTTGGCTCTTCAGTTTAATTTTTCCAAAGGGTTCCAGGTAAAGTTACCAACCGGAATTCAATAAAAATGGGTGTGACAGGCGAGAAAAAATTCATTCGCCGCCCTTTCCTTGTCGTCATAATTTTTTTTTTAAACCAGGAATCGGAAGCTGAGATGTGAGGCTATCTTTGGTAAAATCCCCAGCAGCCTAGGCAAGGCATGAGGGAAGATATCAAGGAAAAGCCTCAAAAAGTGGCACAAAGACATCCCTGTATACGGTACTTTAACACGAGCTTTCAAAATTTGAATTTGATGGCTATTTTTTTATTGATGTAACACGTAGGCAGTTGAAGTTGCTATATCTCTCCTTTATCTCAATCTCAGAAGGAAACGGATGGGTAGACGTATGTGGGCAGTGTCGTCTTAAGGCATGGGCCTACCCGGTCACCTCAAAAAAAGGGGAGGCCTCACAAAAATGAGATTTGGTTGGAATTTTCAAGAATTTGCCTGGTAGGGCCTCAGAAATATCACTCGGCCTGGGGGGGGGGGGGCCCATGATGCTCTTAAGCCACTTTGTATGTGGGTACATCCTTTTGATGAACAGGGACCTTCATATGTTGTTTTTAAGGGTATTTATGGTAAATAATTAAAATAATTCCATGCAAAATCATCTTTAAAAGTAGCCAAAGATGCGGGAGAGTTCGACCCGGACCCGCGTCGTGTGAATAGCATGGCCCCCACAAGGGCTGACAAGGCTCCAGCCCTGGGGCCCGGGAGGATTTTAATCTTTTTTTTTTTTTGTTTTTTCACGCTATAAATTCATCATAAAGGGGGCCCCGTGAAAGTCTGGTCGGGGGGCCCGTAAAAGATCCCAGCCCAGGGGCCCTGCTTCAGGATGTGGGGGCCATGGTGAATAGCTCCATATAACCTAATGTACAAAACCTGTATGTGTGGATTCGGGGCCATGACTTGTCCGAGTGCAATAGTCATAACTCTCACTCAGTGCAACAGTCATAATTCTCAGTCCAGTCAGAACTCTCTAGATCAGAGGTTCCTAAACTTCATTGCGCCCCCTTAACGCGTGAGCCCACCCGGGCACCTCACAAAAATGAAATGTGGTTGGAATTTCCGAGAATTCACCATGTAGGGCTTCAGAAAAATCATTTCGCCAGGGGGGGGGGGCCATGATGCTCTTACGACGGCCCTGTTAAGCGGGCCCCAGTGCGGTTCTACATCACTCAAGTTACCCGCAGGAACATTCCCAGATTACTTAGCGATCCGAGGCATAATTACGGATCATTTGAGTGATGCGTCGCACAGTTCCAGAGCACTTGAAGGATCCGTGAAACATTTAGAGATCACTAAAGTGGCTCTATAGGGGACTTATCAGTAGAGAGAATGTTAGTTCAGGTGCCCAATAACTATCGAAAGGCTTTTTTCCCGTTTTTGGCGCACCGAATAAGATGCCATTAAGAAAATTTCATGTCTTCATAAAGGGTGGTTGATGATGTAAGCATCATCCAAACCCCCCCCCCCCACCCCCGTCATCAAAAGTTAGCAAATCGGAAACCCCGTCCCTCATCGATGCAGGGCCGTCTTAAGAGCATCATGGGTCCCCGGGCCAAGTAATTTTTCTGAGGCCCTATCTGACAAATTTTCAAAAATTTCAACCGGTTCTTATTCCTCGGAGGCCCCGAGTGGGCCCATGCGTTAAGACGGCACTGCATCGATGCTGACTGACATAATACTTGAATGACCGCTAAGTTCTGTCATTCATGGAAGGTAGCTGCTCACATCACTGTGAAGCTGTAATCCTCTGTTTATTATAAGAGTGACAGTCTTCCAAATAACCTTGTGACTCTAATGAAAAATATTCCACAAGTTGCCACTACTGAGATATGCAGTTTTGTAAAGCAATGGCAGTTTTGTAAGTGGAAATCTGATTCTTGTAGTTTATCTCGCCGAGAGATGGCGTTCGTGGATAGAGAGAGAGAGAGAGAAAACTTGGGGGGGGGGGGAAGAAGAGATTCTCCACGGAGGAGACAAATGACGTCACGAGTCACGTGGTCGTGCCTGCTGCAGCTGGAGAGATCGTTGCCCGCGTCGTGATCATGATTTGGTTGTGTCTTAACTCCATTGAAAATCGAAATTTATCTGAATTTGTCGTTGATTGTGTCATTCGTACGAAGCATTTGACGATTGTGAACGAGATTTTTCTACCGGGAACGTTGCGGGTAAGCTTTTTTATGTATTGTCAACACAATAAAGACAACATGGCTTTCTGTTTTGTATAGAATCGTTAGCAGGACTGGCTAGATTTTGGCGCGGTATTGGCTCTGCTTTTACTGGAGATGCTTTCTGATGACCATATGACCCGTACTTTCCGGGACATTCCCGTGTTTTCACGAAATTTTGGCCAACATAACTAATACAACGGGGCTCTTATATATTGATTTCCTGATATATAAATATTCTCTGGAATATAATTAGAAATCTGGACCCTATTTCAGGGCCGACCGTTTTAAAAGCATCATGGGCCCCCGGGCCAAGTAATTTTTCGGAGGCCCTGTCAGGCAAATTCTCGAAAATTTCAACCTGATCTCATTTTTGTGAGGTCCCTTTTCTCTGGTGGGCTCAGGCCTTACGACGGCACTGCCCTATTTTAAATAATACAACGGCTAAAAGAAGGCTTTCCTAGTTTTCTGTCAAAAACAGTGTCTGGGTTCAATAAAATCCCGATTGCGGGATTTAAAATTCCACGCATAAGGGGCCGTTCAAGTATTACGTAAGCAAATGTTTAGCCATTTTTAAACGTCCTCCCCCCCATGGAATTTATCTTTATATATAATAAATTCATTGCGACCCACCCTCTAAGCCATATAATGATAAATCACATAAAGGTCCTTGGCCCGCGGACCAAATATGACCCTGGGTGTGACCTGCCGTCTTCAAACCTAATTTTCTAAAAATGAACTAAGCGGCACATCTACAGATCGCTTAAGTGTCCCGTGGTACAATTCCAGAACATTTAAGCGGCCCGTGGCATATTTTCAGATCACTTAAATGACCTTGGACACAGTTCCAGAACACTTAAGTGATCCGTGGTACATTTAGAGAGCCCTTGAGTGACATGTGACGTAGTTTTAGAGCACCTAAGTGGCTCCCCAGTGTGGTTCTACATCACTCAAAATTACCCGCGGCACATTCTCAGATTATTTAAGTGATGCGTGGCGCAGTTCCAGAGCGCTTAAGCGGCCCGGACACATTTCCAGATCACTTGGATCAGCAAAACATTAAGAGATCACTAAAGTGGCTCTGTAGGGCAATTATCAGTAGGGGGATGTTACTTCAAGTGCCCACAAACTATCGAAAGGTTTTTCTCGTTTTTGGCTCACCGAGTAAGATGCCATTAAAAATATTTCATATTTTCATAAAGGGTGGTTGATAACGTAAGCATTATCCAAACCCCCCCTCCCCAATTATCATTAAAAGTCAGCAAATCGGAAACCCCCTTCCCCCCCTCCCCCCCATCGTCGATGATGACGTAATACTTGAACGGCCCCTAAAGGACCGTTCAATAAGTATTACGTCACCAATTTTTTAACAATTTTTGGTTAACCCCCATTCCTCCCGGTCAGCGCAAGCCCGGCAAACCTCTGACATTCCCCCCGTCAGCTCTGCTCCTAACGCATATTGGGATCGGGGACACTGGTGGACGGAGGGGCACGAATCTCCCTGTGCAACCCCCGACCCCCAATATGATCGAAAGAGATTTTTTTCTATGTAAAATAAATAATTAAAATACCGGAAGAAATTATCTTTATAATTATGTTATTATAATCAATTTGTGTTCATTTCAATGCTGTTTGAAGGCCAAGAACTCAAAATTTTCCTATAAGAAATCGATTGCCACCCACCCTCGAAGCCACATGCACTAAACCCATATCCCGTGGGGCCAAATGTGTCCCGCCACTTCAAAACTAATCTTGTAAAAATTAAACTAAGCAACACATTTACATGATCGCTTATTGATTGCTTGAGTGACCCGTGGCACATTTTCAAATTACTCGAGTAGGTCCGTGGCACATTCACAGATCTTTTAAGTGACCCGCGAAACATTTACAAATCACTTGATTGATCCGCGGTACAGTTCCAGAACGCATTTCCGGTCTGTGGCACATTAAGTGATCCATTATGTGACACGTGGAAGATTTAGAGCAATCTTAAGCGGCGAGTAGTGCATTCCTACGTCACTCAAGTTACCCGCGAAACATTCCCAGATTACTTGAGTGATCCGCGGCATAGTTACGGATCACTTGAGTGACGCGCGACACAGTTCCAGAGCACTTAAGCTGCTTAAGGATGCGCGGAACATTTAGCGATCACCAAAGTGGATGTAAAGAGGACTGATCAATAGGGTGAATGTTAGTTCAGGTTCCCACAAGCAAGGGAAAGGTTTTCCTCGGTTTTGGTGCACCCAGTAAGATGTCATTACCCGTATTTCATGTTTTTATAAAGGGTGGTTGATGACGTAAGCATCATTCAAACCCCCCCCCCCACACCTTTGTCATCATAAGAGATGACATTGTCAGTAAACGCGAAGCCCCCTCCCCATCAATGCTGATGACTTGAATGACCCTAACGAAAAATATATATTATTAACATAGTAACGTGCATAGGCGGAGATAGAATCGGAAGTCTGGGGGGGACACGATGATGATGATGATGTCAATTCATATATACATTAGATCAGTAAACTTCACCTTTGACGCTGGGGGCAATGCCCCCCGTATCTCCGCCCATGGTGACGTGAAATAATATTTGGTTGGAGCAAGAGCGTAGTGGGGGGGGGAGACTTGGGGGTCTGGTCACCCCCCCCCCCGAAATGTCAGAAAATGACCGAAAAAAGATGGCCAAATCTATTGTTCTATCACTTTGGTCCCCCCCCCCCGAACGAAATTTCTGGCTACGCCCCCTGGGTTGAAGGGATGCAGAGAAGGGAGCTACGCGTGTCCTTATTGGCACACAGGGCTTGAGTTATTAAAAGAGACTTCATTTTTTGAATATGTTTACATTGGATGAACGCAAGTGTCGGGGAGATGTGATCGAAGTGTTCAAAATTTTCAATCGTTAGGATGGACCACTAAGTATTAGTACACCGTCAATCGACTGTTTTCACAAGGGGACACCAGTATCGATTGGTAAGGGATAATACGAGGTTATGGTGTGGCAGGGAATTTTTCCTCTAATAGGGTTGTTAATAAATGGAATAGCTTACCCCCGGAGGTAGTAAATTGTAACACAATTGACACGTTTATGGCCGTATTCATCGACGGCTGTTAACATGCAAGCGCTAAAACGATGGTTATTTGGAAAACGGTATTCTCCGCGCGTGCTTCACAGACCGGTTCAGCAGCCGGTTTTTTCGCATGTTAACGCATGCGCGATAAGTGCGTTTTCGGACTTCTTTTTTATTTCTACAATTCTAATATAGTCGAATCTCGTTTTAACGAACACTTTTGTAATCCCCCAGCTAAGTTTACATAGGAACAATGGAGAAACCTGGAATTATAACGAAATTTCATTATAACCAAGTGATTTCTCCGGTACCTTGGAGTTCGTTATAAAGGAATTCGACTGTACAATTTCACGGACTTGAATTATTATTATTTTTTTGGTAATGTCAGGGGTGGGAACTCTGCGCCAATTGCGCCAAAATTAACATCTTGCGCCATCCTGCGCCAATAGTGTATTTTCGTATTTTTCTGCGCCAAATAACGAATTTTGTTTCAGTATGCCCGGAATTTCGGAAAGGACGCCAAAAAATTTTTGTTCCTGCTTGCCGCGAAACTATTTTTTCCGAGAAGAGCGTGTTTTATTCCACTGTACTTAAACTATCGGCCTTTCCATCGCGAAACCCCGATATTATCCGTGATCGTGCAACTGAAGATGGTTTGCAATGGTCTTTCAGCTTTAAAGCGCAAATGCGAGTCACACAGTTGCCGTTTAAAAAAAAGTAGCCACTGGAAGCAGCAGAAATTACTGTAGTCGATCTTCATTGCGTCAAATCCCGATGTTTCGTGAAAAAAATTTTCATTGCGGGAGTAAAAAGTGCATTTCCGCCGAATTACGAATGCTAATTTAGAAACTTTGCCGAATAACGAGCGTTAAATCGCCAAATAACGAGTGTCGGATCGCCAATATCGCCAAATAATGAGTGCTTAATCGCCAAACGTCGTGTTGATTCTTCCTGAATTCTCTCCCATTTTGCAACAATTTCTGTCCGAGTCTGAAAAAATTGAAAACTTATATAAAATTTTTAGCCCATTTGAAGTGCTGCAGTTCCAGACAGCCAATATAGTGCCCTCAGTAAGCAAAAATCATCTTAGACTGGTGTGAAAAATTTTATGACAGCCACTCTTTCAAACAAGGTATCAAAAGCCTAAAACACCAAAAACAAAAAACAAGCTGATGAAAAGATGTTTGATAGCAAAAGACAGTGCAGTTGTTTTATTTTGAAAATGGGTGAGGGTTAACGAAAATATTCTTGTTAATTTCCCTGCTCCAATTTATAAATATCTCCTCCGAATCCTGTATTTTGCTGTTCCAAAACTGCTCCGAATCCTGAATTTTGCTGCTCCGAAATGGACTTTGCCACTTCCCACCCCTGTAATGTCTTTTGCGGAATTCCTTTTTTCGGTTTCTTTCTTGGGTACTTCATAGTTTCATGAACTCTGAAATGCATATCATTTTTGGGCAACTCAAAGATAAATTCGCGGACTTTGAATTACCAAATATATATGTATAAACAGTGGATCCGTCCCGCCTATAACATTTTTCACAAACCGTCATGGGAAAACGCTTTAAACGGAAAATCTTATTGACAAGGAATAGAATTGGGACCATGGCTCCCCAACAAGGCTGCAGTCCCGGGAGAATTACCATAATTTTTTTTCATCCTATAAATGCACTATAGAAGGGTCCGCTAAAGATCCAGGATGTGGGGACCTGAAAATAATTAGTCTTAATAAGCGAGAAAACGTTGTGGTGAGACGTTATAAGCGCATCGGCTGTATATGTAAAATTAATAACAATGAAAACATTCAAATTTCATTTTGAAAAACGAAGGAAATATTAAAAAACGAGAAAATGGACTTGGCTCAAAATGCCAGAAATGGTGCTGACTACTTCTTTTATTGAAAGTGTCGTACGTAAATATTTTCCTTCAGAATTTATCCAATGTATATTGACATCGCCGTTTTTTTTTAATTAACAGGTACTCATAGAGTTTCATGAGAAGAATTTCTTCGAAAGCCATTCAGACCGGAAGGAAGCCGAATAATTTTATGAAAGGATATAACAGTTCGTCTAGAAAGATTCGAATAATTTCAGAGTTGTGGAAAAAAGTTGATTCTATGTGCTCCCTACGGTTCTATCTTAGCTTCCTATTCAAGATTTCATCTCATCAAATATAGATACGGACAACTTATCTTCCATCGCAACACAAAATCCAGACAAGTTTCGATAGCGATCATCATGTTCGTGATGACGTGGATATCATCGGGATATCATGAGGAAGAGCACACGCCAAGAAATGACACAGGCACTGAGTAGTCAGTCTTTGGTTCGATATTGATTACAAGCATCTGTGTTTGGACATGGATGAAAGGGCAAGAACTCGGGCCTACATATGATCTGTGCAGACGTTTCATTCCCATTTGTCAGAAATATACATTTTAGTAGGGATTCGGAGGTATATAATTTCATTTGGAAGGTTTTCATGCTTTACGATACAGGAGAATAAGACGAATAAATAAATTCAGAAGCAGCTTCAAGAACATAGTGTCAGCGGGGCTGTCTACGACCCTAATCGATTTACAAGTGTTTCTCCCGTCTTTTTGATCCACTGCTCGTAATCAGTTACACTTTGGTTGTAGGAAAAACCGCTTGAGTGTAGTATTTGAGGTAAAATGTTTCCACAAAGCTCGCCGTTGAACAGTCCCAACAAAACACAACTTGGAAAAAAAGTGTTTGAGTGTGATGTTTGTGATAAAAGGCTCACAACGTTGCATAACTGGAAAAGGCATATGACAATCCACACCGGAGAAAATCCATATAAGTGTGATTTCTGCGGTAAAGGTTTCACAGAACGCTCCAAGTTAGATTGTCACATCAAAACACATACTGGAGAGAGACCCTATGTCTGTGATGTGTGCGGTAAAACCTTCACGAGTACGTCAAATTTGAACAGTCATAAACGAATCCACAGCGCAGAGAAACCATATCAGTGTGATATTTGTGGGAAAATGTTTCTAAGGAGGTACCACGTAAAGATTCACATGTCTACGCACTCCGAAGAAAAACCACACGAATGTGATGTCTGCGGTGAAAAGTTTCCACTCAGCTGTAAGTTGAAAGTTCACATGATAATTCACTCTGAAGAAAAACCATACGAGTGTGATGTTTGTGGTTTGCGGTTCTTACGAAAGCAAGGACTGGATCGCCACATGAATACTCACTTCGGAGAAAAATCACATGAATGTAGTGTTTGTGGCAAAAGGTTTTTACTGAAATATGAGGTAAAGCGTCACATGAGTGTTCACACTGGAGAAAAACCACACGAGTGCGACGTATGCGGTAAAAAGTTTCGGCAAAACCGGTCTTTAACTCTTCACATGAGAATACACACCGGAGAAAGACCATACGAATGTGCTGTTTGCGGTAAGAGATTTCTGGAAAACAAATATCTGAAGAATCATGCAAGGATCCATACTGGAGAAAAACCGTTTGAGTGTGATGTATGCGATAAAAAGTATTCGACAAAATACGATTTAAATGGTCACATGACTATACATACCGGAGGAAAGCCACACGAGTGTGATGTATGTGGCAAAATATATTTAAGAAAAATATATTTAAAAAGTCACATGACCATACATACCGGAGAAAAGCCATATGAGTGTGACGTCTGCGGTAAAAAGTATTCAGAGAAGCGAGGCTTAATTGGTCACATGACCACGCACACCGGAGAAAAGCCATACGAGTGCGGTGCATGCGATAAAACATTTTCACAAAAGAGATATTTGACGAGGCATGTGGCTACGCACAACGGAATGAAGTCATATGAGTGTGATGTGTGCGGTAGAAAGTTTACGCAATCCGTATCGTTAAGAAATCATCACAGAAATGTTCATGTAGGAGAAAAACCGTATGATTGCGAGGTTTGCGGTGAAAAGTTTCCCCGAAAGGAATATCTGAATCGTCACATGAGGATGCACACGGGAGAAAAACCACACGAGTGTACTGTTTGCGGTAAGAGATTTACGGAAAGTTCAACTCTAAGCAGTCACGCAAGGATTCATACTGGAGAAAAGCCATTTGAGTGTGACGTATGTGGTAAAAAGTATTCAGAAAAGCGAAGTTTAAATTATCACATGATTAAACACACCGGAGAGGAACCATATGAGTGTGATGTCTGTGGTGAGAAGTACTCACAAAAACGGGATTTACATTGTCACATGACCACGCACACGGAAAAAAAGCCAAGTGAGTGTGATATATGCGGCAAAAGTTTTTCACAAAAGAAGTATTTAAAGAATCACATGACTACACACACAGGAGAGAAACCATATGAGTGTGATGTCTGCGGTAAGAAGTATTCGCGAAAACAGGGTTTGCATTGTCACATGGCCACGCATACGGAAGAGAAGCCAAATGAGTGTGGTGTATGCGGCAAAAAGTTTTCACTAAAGAAGTATTTAAAGAGCCACATGATCACTCACACCGCAGTAAAGCTATATGAGTGTGATATGTGCGGCGAAAAGTTCGCGCAGTCTGTATCATTAGATAATCATCACAGAAATGCCCACGCAGAAGAAAATCCGTATAAGTGCGAGGTTTGTGGTAAAACGTTCCCACGAAAGAAATATCTGAGTCGCCACACGAGAAAGCACACGGGAGAAAAACCACACGAGTGTACTGTTTGCGGTATGAGATTTTGGGATACCTCGCATCTGAAGAGTCATGCAAGGATCCATACTGGGGAGAAGCCATATGAGTGTGATGCGTGCGATAGAAAGTATTCGCATAAGAAGGATTTAATTGTCCACATGAACACGCATAAAGGAGAAAAACAATATGAGTGTGATGTATGCGGTAAAAAGTATTCCCAGAAGCGGCATTTAAGTAAACACATGTGTCTGCATACCGAAGGAAGTGTCTGCACGACTGAGCGAAAGTAAAATCGTCGTCACATGGGATTGCACACACTGGAGAAAAAAACTCGCACGTGATGTGCTTGCGGTGAAGGTTTTCGCAAGTGCAGGGAAAAACAGCATAAGCTCTCCAGTCTGGAGATGTTATGAAATATATACACTAATTTATTAATTTTATAATCTCCCAGTTTTTGGAACTGTATACACGTGTCAATGCTTCATTCAAAGGAGCCTAAGAACACTATAACAAGGTACGTCGATCGCCATTGCGCAAAAGTTTGACGAAATCTTTATTTTCGCGAAAAGATTGACTATTAATGTTTCTAAACACCAGTATCTTGCTTTAAAGCGAACCGTTTTTAAATTTATTGACCTGGTTTGCAGTAGACTATCCTTTGTTAGCATCATGCGCCAAAACTCTTACTTGTTCTACTTTATTTTTTGTGATTGAAGGCATTTGTATTTTATGGGCAACATACATACTATTAATGTTCCAAAAAATTTAAGTTTTTTTTATATTAGTCATATTTTAATAATAAAGACTTCCATGAGAAAATATGATTTGTTTATTGATAAATAGAGTACAAAAACATTACTTATGAAAAACTGTTCGATGACGTGAGGGATACGACTGTGAAGAGGACCAAAAAGTTTAAAAATGCCCACGTAAGTTAAAGCACATAATGTTGAATAACTCTGTTATTCTCTCTATCCCGTCTTCTTCTGTTGCGTTGCACCTCGGGGGTTACCAGTGACCGTGGGGAGAGAAATCTGCATCTCCATGCTCTAGCAACGTTTTTTGGGGTTGATGGCACCGATTGTTGCTTTAATCCAGCGGTTCCCGACCGGGGGTAGGCGAAAAGAGAATCATAATGGTGGTCATCCAGCTAAAAAAAAAGCAAAATAATTAAAAACATTAAGAATTTTAAACGTAGGTAGAGGTTTTTACTGATATTGTCAGTTGTAATATAAGCTATATATTGACTTTTTCCCTATCAATAAAATGTATAGCATAGGGGTTGCGTCCGCTGGAAGGGGTTCGGCCTTCCCTCCTCTCGCCCAACCTATGAACTGAATTCACACACTCCTCGGCTCACTTTTCTTCGGCGTTTTAAGCCGGGTTTTCCTGTGCCGCGCGCAACGTGATTCGCCGTCACTCACCAGTAAGACAAGCAGCACGACTGTTTTCCTACAGAGCGCAATACACCTGACGACAGCGCTTTACGTCGGGCGTGATTGGCCGACTGCTTCTGGAGTTGTCAAATGCGCCGCGCGTTTTGCCGATGTTCTCTTCACTCTTGTGAGTTTTCTTTTCCTTCCCTTCAAACCGGAGCATGCAGACGACAGAGTAGCTGATGCCAAAGCCATATACTTTATATAGCCGCTCTGATCTGATGCGCCACGCTCGGAAAACACAAACACGTAGCGTGATTATGTAACACGTTGCTGCCGACGCGAAATTATACTGTTCGGTTCACGTGGCGCAAAACACCTATTCGTAGGAAAACCTGGCTTTAGGTTTGATTGTTGACGCCTGCCGCGACTAGGCGTAAAAACAAAAAGGTAATTAGTGTTGTGTATAACTTTTGTTGTGGGCGTGTTAATCTCACAATTTTCTACGTCAACTTGTCTACTCCAAGCACTTACTACTCACGTGATTTGCGCTATGGATCAGCGGCTAAAAACTAGAACTAGATCTGTGCGGAAGCGGACTGAAACACAAAAATGAAATACCGTGCACCTGTAAACGTGAAACATATTTTGAATCTTCCAAAAGTGATTCTGCCAAAGCTAACGAGAAACCTCCTGCTACATCAGCTATCGCATTGCGAGACGAGTGAAAAATCACACTATTGGTGAAAAGATGCATGTTTGTAGAGGAAAGTGCTCTTATAATGAGTTTAATATCTCTGTCAAATAATATACGGTGTCTCGAAGAATACAGGGCATGTCATTGCACAGTCATAAGTCACGTCAAAGATTGTGGATTTTTTTTTTCTATCCAAGTCGACGAAAGCACCGACGTTGCTCAATATTCTGTGCCACTTGTAATTGCCAAGTACTTGAAAGACTTAGAATTCAAAGAAAATATTTTTATTTGTCCCCCATTGAAGGGGTCGTGCGACTGTTAAAGACTTTTTTGAAGCAATCGATCATTATTTCCTTGAAAAAAGAATTCAATGGTCAAAATGCATTGGGCTCACTACAGATGGATGAAGATCCACGGAAGGTTGCTACTCAGGCCGTCGTGCACGCGTGGCAGAAGTCGCTCACAAAATGAAAAGGACTCGCTGCACAGACAGATCCCTGCATCGAAACCGTTGCCTCTAAATTTGCGAAACGTTCTTGATGAAGCGGTCAAGGTTGTCAACTTTGTCACGGTGAAAATGAATCCTACCAACTCCAGGTTGTTTAAATTGTTGTGCGAAGACATGGACAGCCTTCACAACGCTTTGCTTTTGCACACCGAAGTTAGGTGGTAGTTCCGGGGCTATGTCCTGACGTTTCTGTTCGATCTTCGGCACGAAGTAGCTCCATCTTTCAGGAAGTGTTTGAAACACTTCACGATTTCTTGTCACAAGATGAGCTAAATTTAACTTGGAAGGATTAAAATCCTCGTTTGAAAAATATATTTCAGAGCCGGAAATGGGTGATCGGTGGACATCCAATCCTTCCAAAGAAGAGTATTTTGAACCGGCTTCATTGTCGATTGCGGGAAAGAAGAAATCTGAAGATGCTCTTCAATGGTGAAATGGCACAATCTGCATTTCGATATACGAATTTATGACTCACTCGTTTCAAATAAAAACATCGAAACAATTAGCGTTATGCCTCCGAGGACCTAACTCTGTACACCAACCGCTGAAATTAGTCAAGAGTTAATTGAACTCGCTTCGAAATTACCATCTCTCGGATGACATCCAAACGCAGGCCCGTCATTTGGGGGGGGCACCCTGGCTTTTGAAAATACACTAAAAATGGTATATATATGCATACATTGAGTACATGTTCTTTGCCCCCCCCCCCTCCCCCCAGGAAAAAGTTGAATTGTCGGCCCTGTGTCCTAACGGAAATTCTCCAGAAGGAAACAAACTACCGCTCTGGAAAATCGTGCTTCCGTAAAACGATGCGTCCCGTAAAATTGTTGGCCTCAGGAAAATTCAGTCCATGGCAGTCAATTTCGAATTTTTTCGCGGAAATCTGACCACACCAACACTTCCCAGATGAGTTCGATGCCTGAGATGGTCACATCTCGCCGTCCATTGTGTCTTCGAAGAACGGTGTATCAAGTGTACGTCTAGCCACACTGGTCAGCAGTGCGACAAAATCAAAAGTGTAGATATCCCGAAATGGCGTTTGCAAAACAGGAAACCACCCTGCATATAATAAATACAGCGTTTACTTGGCCGAACTGGCTAAACTGAAATCCGAAATCCACGTTCCGGATAACCGTCGCAAGAACACACATCACCACCAACGGAAAAACAGGATGAGGATACAACAACAGGGGACACTTTAAATGTTTATTCGTCTCCAAAGAAAATCATCGAGGGCGCGCAAAGTAACTTTTTAAGGAAGGAAAAAACTCATCTCTGCCTCTACCGGGAGTCGAACCCGGGTCCCTCGATTGCCGGACGAGTGCTCTGACCACTAAGCTACAGAGGAGATAGAGATTTTCCTTCGCTAGAGCGTATATGTGCCGAACGGAACCGTTCAATGGACGGTGAACCGATCAGCTAATAGCTCATGAACGACGAGCCACCAGATAGCTATATATATGACATGAATGTCGCCGGTAGAGGCAAAGATGAGTTTTTTCCTTCCTTAAAAACTTAACATCTTAAATAATAAATATCTTCACAACATCCAGTCTTCTGTATGTCTTGTACACTGTTGTTTTCCATATCATTCCTGAGCGCATACTTCAAAATACCTTACGCCAAAATTTCATTCAGTTTCTGTGAATGGTATGATAGTTAGGGGCCCGTATGTCGGGATAGTTTTTTTATAATCACCCTGTATATCAATATGGTATATATATTTTTTCCGCATCAACAAACTTCGATACAAATGGAAGTTTAACCTTTATTTTTTCTGTTGCTGTTTTGTTAATCTAACTCCAATAATTAAAAACTGATCATTGTTCAGAATTGAACAGATGGGGTACAGTATTTGTGTTTAGATCATATTACTTAATTTTTTGTCTATTTGAACAATTTTTCTTATTTTATCTTTCCATAATTTTAAAAAGTTCAATTCATTAGTTCAATTTCTTACTGGCAATGAACTCAATGAAAATTAGGCATCCATTAATAACGTAGAATTAATCATAATAAATCATAATAATCAATTTTTGTAATTTTTATTTTCAAAATAAATTGATTTAATGCCATAAATTTTTAAAAGGGATCTTCTCTCTCATCTTACAGGTATGTAAACCACATCTAGGTGGTCGTGGTCTGGTCCGGCCGCCGTCCATGTACGGTCCCTTTCAGTGTGCACGAGCTCCAAGGAAAGATTGAGAGTTTCGGTGCCTCTGTAGTCTAGTGCAGTGGCTCTCAACCTTTTTTTGTCCGTGGCCCCCCCCCCTTTCAACCATTTCTCATTTCTGTGCCCCCCCCCCCTTGCGAACATGAATAATTTTCTACTCCCCCTTCCTTTCTCCCCCCTTCCCCCGTTTTCCCATTAGAAGATAGTTATTCAAAAATTGTCTGAAGTATAAATATTTTTGAACTTAATTTGATTAATTTTTAATTTATGAAAATAACGAAAAAAGCAAAATAAACGCAATAGGATACAGTAAAAATAGAATAAATCCCTTGGGGTCACAAAGGGTCTGTATCATCGTAATGTTAATTTTTGTGAAGTTTATTGTTTTGTGTTTTTCTCAGTTTCATTTGTATGTTTTATGAGTTGTGTCACACAGTCCTATTGTGTAAACTCTGCGCTTGAAGACGGCACAATGTCATCAAGTTACTCTTTACTGGATGAAATTTGTATTATTTCCAAATTAGTTTGTTTTTTTGTGTAAAAGATTATGGTTTCAATGAGAAAAGTCAGTTGTAGCTTCCAAAATATGCATTCTCATAATGATAAAAATCGCAGAAAGTGGTAGCAAGCAGTTTTGTTAATTTTATTCTCTTCGTGCGGATAAAAGTAGTAATGAGGGAGTAGCCATATACAAATGAATCACAATTGAAAAGTTCAACCTTCCACATCGTTTTCAACAATAATACATGTATCAAGGATATGGGTTCGCGTTGTAGCCCTACTATGAATTTAAAAAATTGAACTGAAATACGTGTGAAATTTTTTTAAATATTTGTTTGAACCATTCATTCCAGAGAAATCATGTACGCAGTGACAAAACTGTTCGTGTAAACATAATAATGATTCATTATCAGGATTTCAAGCCCATCGGAAACTGTAAATAATCAGATTTTCAAATACGAAAATTATCAGTTTGTTGACTTCAGTTTCGATACGGTGAAAATCTGATATTTCATTGGATGACAAGCTACCTTCAAGTGGCTTTTTGGTTCATAATGTGACCGCTCTCTCGCAGGCGAACGAAGCAACGTGCGTGTTAGCTTAAACACAACACAATATTTCACGTAACAGTCCGTACTATATTTAATATGCAGGGCGCATAGGTAACGGGGCATATGGCATTTTATTGGCGAACCATTGGTCCTAGAGTAGTACTACTTCTAGTTGGAAAAAGTACCCGAATAATGTGTAGTACTCAGATATTTGATTCATGTTGCCAGGGGTTACATAGTTATTAAAATAAAAATGTTAACTTTTTATGCGGACACCCTGTGCCCCAAAACCCCATTGGAAAGTTGCTTCCCGGTCTCCAACAAAAAAAATCCAACGTGTCTGAGTTCAAATTTTCACTGAGATATTCGAAGAAAGTTGGAAAAAAAACAACATTAAATGAGGGGGAAACCATTTTACCCGCATTGAATGCTGTTTTTTCCCAAATTTCCTCAATTTTTCGAATTCGCATATCTCGGTGAATATTGCACTTAGAAACGTAAAATTATTTTAGTTGGCATCGGGAAAGATAGAGCAACAACTTCTTAATTGGGTTCTTTGGCACATGGGGACGGTATAAAAAGTTTTTTATTTTTATTTTATAGCTATGCAACCCCTAAACATGAATAACATGAATGACATATCTGAGTTCGACAAGTGATTTGGATACTTTTTCTAGTTGGGTATGTCTCAATGGCTCACCAGTGAAGTGCCATACGCCCTGTTACCCATGCAGCCTCCAAATACACGTAAAAAAATAGTTTGAGACGAAATACAGTCAACTCTCATTTTAACAAATACCATTACAACGGGAAAAATATCGTTTTAACGAAAACTTTTCTAATCCCTCGGATAGGTTTACAGAGGAACAATATAAAAATCTGGAATTCCTTTGTAACGAAATTTCGTTATTACGAAGTGATTTCTCGGGTCTCTTTGGAGTTCCGGCCCAATGGGGTTTGACCAAAGCGTATTAATAAAGGGTCTTTAATACGCTTTGGATTTCACTGTATTTTCCCCAAAAAAAATCTGACATTTTTGCAGTGAAGTAATTGAACTTCGGCAATTCGATCTGAAAACAGTCCTTTTTACTTTTATAAATTTAGGAAGGAAACAAAAGGAAGAAGGGGTGGAGGGAAAAATGGTCAAGAGGAGTTCGGTTGTGCGTAAATGCCTCGAAATTCCACTTGTGCGCAAGGGGATTCGTGCCACACTCTCAGTTTTATGACAAAATTTCACATTTATGAGACGTATGACTACGGGCACGAGATTAATCTCTATATATATAGCTCTTTCAATGTTAAAATATTTCATTTATACGAAGCACAATTTCAATTATTTGATACATTTTCATTTTGATTAGAACTCCAAATCTTTGGCATTTAGACATTTCCAACTATCAAATCCAAGCAGTTTTTGCAAATTGTGAAAACGCGTCGCTGAATTGGTTTTTGCATGCGTATCATCAACACTAAAAACCATAAATTTTAGGTTGACAGATACAAAGAGACGCATTGAGCGGGTTACGGACATTTCAAAGTGAAGACTTACGTGAGACTTACTTTTCTGAGAAATTAACAGACGCAGTGAGTCTCAAATAAACGGATTTAAATTGCTTTAAATGTGGTCATACGCCCTTTAAGAATTTTTTTTCTAATGTCCACAACATTGTTCTTGCAGGATAGGAAAATTGCATTGAAATTATTTGGCATGCTTCAGGCCAGTAGTAGGGCAGTTAAAAGGAAGCATTACAGTATCGATTAAAAAAGATGTGGTGTCAATCTTGGAGGAAGTCCCAATACAGGGACGGCTCGAGCTTACCTGCCGCCCGGGTACGAAGCCTCATGTGCCGCCCCTACTGGCGACCCTGCCAGGAGGCTGATAGGGCTTCGGTGAAGGGCACCTGGAGATAAACCTGATTTTTGTTCAGAACAAAGCCGCGCATAATTGATTTGCAAAATGTGCGTGACCATACGTCCCGCTTTTGAAGTAGAACATTTTTTTTTGTTCTAGAATTATTTTACCATTCTTAATAAATGCCAGATAACTTAATCCTTGAAAGATCACTTATTTTTGTGAGCCATCATCACTTATCCTGTGAAGATGATATTTAACGGGGTAATTTTTATTAAGAAAATTTTTTCAAAGGTGCTTCTGTTATTCCAGGGGCTGGACAAGTGAAAAACCAAAATTTTCCTTTGCCTTCGTTTGACTATTGTGGATCAAATTCTGAGTGAGGGTATGGGCCCCTAGGCTCTTATCTTTCGCAGGCGCCCTCCCGGTCAGATTTCTCACGGCCCTTTCTATAGTTAATTTATAGCCTGAAAAAGCCAAAAAAATTATGAGAATTATCCCGGGCTCTTGTGGGGCCCCATGGGTGAGGGAACCAAAATGGCCCTTGTAATAGAGTACAGGGGTGGCGCTTGCCAACTCGACCCATTGCGGTCACACGGGGCACCGCTTAAGAGGATGCTAAATCCGGGGTGAATGGGTAAAAAAAAATTCAATTTGCCAAAAAAAAAACCAAACTGTCGGCTCTGGAGGGGCGCAAAATTGGAAATGAAGGGCGGAAAAAAATGTTTTGTTAGGAATTTTTTGGATAAATTGTGAGGGAGGGGCATGACCTTCTAAGGGTAGGGCTGACAGGGCTCCAGCTTGAGGCCCGGGACTAAATCCTTATAACTTTTCTTTTTTCACTCTATAAATTAACTGTATAAGGGGCCCCGTGGAAAATCGGGCGTGGGCCCCACGAAAGACTCCCTGACGCAGGAGGTAGGGGCTACGGAGGGAGCAATAGGTAGGAGGTGCAAAAAATAAGTCCCACACGGGTATAGATTTTGTCTCGAGCCGCCCAGATAGCTTACATTCTTGTTTCTGGTATTACGATCAGAGGCCTTGTCTATTTTCTCAACGTTTCCGTTATCGAGGTATAGTAGGACTCAAAAGCGTGATGTCGTGAATTTTTACTATATTAAATTTTGTTGCCTTAAGTAAATTCAACGCTGCCGCCCGGGTGCGCCGCTCCCCTTGCACCCTCGCTTAAGCCGCCCCTGTCCCAATACATTATCACACAGCAATGCAGTTTTAAAAGATTTTAAATTTCGCGGGTATTTTTCCCCATGTATGATTTCGTCCATCTCTTGGAGTTCGTTATAACTGAATTCGACTTTATTTCTTTTCAGCAGAGGCAATGGATTGGCGCCCCCTTTCAAAATTCATAAAAAATACCCCAGGGCAATCATTCTTTATTCGATTTTTATAAATATATTCCTCATCAGACCACTCAGTGCTGGCTGAAGATAGCTTTGTGCTAAACTAGATGGCTCTCCGTCTGTAATTGCATGAAAACGATGGGTTTTTTACAAGCTTTCATTTTTCACCCATCTACTTCTTGGATTACATTTAGTACCAGCACTCAAAAGAATGTCAATGAATGGTCAACAAATCTTTGTCTGTTTTCTTTATGGCAGCCCTCTTTGAATGAAAAGTCTGAACACACACAATTTTCTGTCTTTACAGTTACTCCATTTTGCCTAAACCTCTTCTATAGTTTGTGTCAGGGCCTACTGTCACCCCCAAGTCGTAAAACCACCGAGATTACATGAACCACTTTTCTTTATTTCCTTCTTCCTCATGTTAATGTTACTTGAATGGGGAAAAATTACGGAAAAGATATTCTATGCATTTTGTTTGAAATTAAATTTTTTTAGTCACTCTGACTAAAAAAATTGAATGTCACAAATTTCTTCGTGGCCCCCGTATCAGTAGCCGTGGTTCCCCTTTTGCAAGATTTTCATCCATGGCCCCCGGTTGAGAACCACTGGTCTAGTGCGTTCACCCGAAAGTGAAACGACGTGGCTTCGATTCCCCGCAGGGACCGCTGAATTTTCTCTTTCCAAAATATATCTTCGCAAACGCCAGTTGTTAAAACCTTCGTAAAATGGAACCTGTTGCGCGACCGGTCCCGTACAATTCTCCATTGTAAATTTTTCTACCTCTCGTAGCCTAACTTGGCAATGTCCCGCTCTGCGGAGTTCCTATACGACCAACTATCCAGAATATCGACCAACCACCAGACCAGAAAAGTAATAATATTTATAAAAAATTACTTTGTTGTAATATTAACTTATATTTGTCACAATACATATTATAATTTGAATGTCAATACTGTTTGATTTTCCCATAATTTAGTACATAATTGCTGAATTTGTTTTTGTCTTCCAAATTTTTTCTACATTTTGTATTCTTCTTCAGATCTTCCCTAGCCACGATTATTTTTAATATTTTGCTTTATAGATGGTAGTTCTTTACAATTTCTTTACACATTGCATTGCCATCTATCGGTAAAAAAGAGCAGTCATAATGACTCTCCTTTCTGGCCTTGGTACTGTAAAACTAAACTTTCAACTGACTGCAAATTTTTTTCCTGAATTCTACAAACAAATTTAAAGGAAATGCCAGAAAACCGGTTTTTTCGATTTAAACCGGTTTTTGGTATAAATAGCTTTTACATTTGAACAATAAAATTTCTCAAATATCTATGATTATCTATGTAGTAAATATACTACAATTAATTAAAGTAAAACGTTTTTATTAATGTAATTATCACTATTCCCATAAGTCACTAATCTTTAAATGCTTCTATTTTAACAAAATCTGTTATTAATAAACTTAAAACTAAGAAAGCCCCTGGGCATGACGATATCTCTACTCTCACAAATCTCTTCAACAGCATGCTCCGAATCAACTATTTTCCACGTATCCGGAAGCTTTCTATTACAAAACCAATTCATAAAATGGGTACTGATCCTCTCATTGCTACAGACCCATCAGCCTTCTCTCTTGCATCTCTAGAGTATCCGAGCGTATATATAAAACACGGCTTGATAACTATCTCAATCAACATAACATCATCCGACCTGAGAGACATGGCTTCCGCCGGGGGCACTTCTGTGTAACCCAACTGCACAGAGTGACAGAATTCATAATTGGCTCATTTAACTACAAAGATTACGTCTGTGCAGCATGTCTTGACATAAGTAAGTCGTTCGACAAAACTAAACATGATACACTACTGGTCAAACTTATCGACATGGGCTTTCCGGAGCATTTTTGTTCCATAGCTATCTCTTTCAGGAAGAACTTTCTGAGTCAAAAATGGAAAAACATTATCAAACGTGCACCCAGTGAGAGCCTCAGTTCCGCAAGGATCCTGTTTAGGCCCTCAGCTCTTCTTACTTTATATTAATGACATTCCTGCACCTCTCTGGTAGGAACATTGGCTTACGCGGGGGCCCCCGAGCCAAGATTATAATGTTGTTTTGCAGGGAAAACATTAACCCCCCCCCCCCTCGAGAACATTCTGCGTACGCCTATGGGTAGGAATCATAGCACTTTTTGCTGATGATGCCATCATACTTACCAATCATACGAAACATAATAAATGCCGTGAAAATCTTCAAGAAATCATCGAGGCCATTGAGAACTGTTGTGAATCAACACCATTGAGCTGAACCACATCAAGTGCCAATTTATTTGGTTCACGGATCCGGGAAATGCTCCCAGCTATAACGATGGAGCGGCCGTGGAAACAGTAAGGAAAGTGAAATACCTAGGTTGTATTCTAGACCGGCCAATGACTTTTGGTCCGCAGATTGTCAGGAACAAGGCCACCCAAGCTTTAGGAATGCTCTCCAAAATGACATTTCGCATACATTTCCTCAAGCTCGTCTCTTCTTAAAACATAAAGTCATACTATATAAATCTATACTTCGACCAATTATGACATATGCAGGCCCCGGTCTGGGCCTACGCAATTCATAGCAACATGCAAAAACTACAATCTCAGCAAAACAAGATCCTGAGGTTTCTTGTGGAAGCACCTAAATTTGTACGTGGAGCTGACATCAGGAAAGACCTGGGTATACCCCTTATACTGGACTTCATCAAGGAGCTATCTACAACCCACTATGACAAACTATAGAACTCTGAATACGGCCATCTCAATGAGATAGTGGATTGCGACCCATTACAAACAACAACATACCATAGGCCAAAAAGGGTATAGCACACTCACTGGACACTCTACTGATAAAGAAAATTGTGTATGCTATCATTATTTTTGTTACAAATGTTTTCGAGAAAAAAAAAAGGAATACAGTCAAACCTCGTCAGTGCGTCACCCGGTTAACACGTCACTCCGCTTACCGGATCACTTTTTGGAAGTGATCGCCCAATTATCCTCAGGCAGGAATTGGCACAGCTATGACTTACTCCGTTTAACGAGTCACTCCGCTTACTAAGCCATATTTTTGCTCTCCCAACAGTGACTCATTAACGAGGTTTGACTGTATAAAAGAAAAGAAAAATTTGAATTAAAAAAAGAGATAGATTAAGAAAATATATATTTATATTGTGCATTGGGCTATTTTTATTGTTCTTTATAAGTCATCACTGTATCTACTTCGCCACTGGTATATTGTACTCATTCTTGTATCCGTATGTGTTACCTCTATATATTATATGTATTGTATGTGTTTTATGTGGTTTTTGTCTACCAACGACTTTTTTAAAATACTGAATATATTTTAATTTTTCCCCAGTATTGTGACCTTTTAGAGCGCAGACTACATTTGTACTTTGGACATGACCTTAGACTGGATTTTTGTTTACACAGACACACACTCATGCTTCACTCATAAATGTACAAACTTGTCTTTCTCCTTCACAACGCCTCAGAAAGGCTATTTGTATGTCGTCAGACGGCCTCATTCGGCTGGGAAACGACGTATTGTCATGGGAGACTTTAATCTAAAAAACAAATTCTGGGGTTTCAAAATAAACACTAGGCAAGGTATAATCTTCAAAGATTACTGCGATAAAAATGCAATCAACGTTATTAGTTCAGACATCCCCACACATTATCCAAAGGTAATAAATCACAAACCAGCTGGCATGCACTTTAAGGGGTTTGATATCAAACACGACTGGGTTACGACAAGCGGTTCCCGAGTTATCACAATGTCACGTATCTCGAAAACGAGCGACCCGGGGAGTCTCGAACCTCCTCCAAACGAATGCCGGCATGCACTTTAAGGGGTTTGATACCAGACATGACGGGGTCTCGACAAGCGGTTCCCCAGTTATCACAAAGTCACGTATCTCGAAAACGAGCGATCTGGTGAGTCTCGAACCTCCTCCAAACGAATGCTGGCATGCACTTTAAGGGGTTTGATACCAAACGCGACGGGGTTACGACAAACTGTTCCCTAGTTATCGCCCTCTAGTGGCCAAGATTTTGATATCGAAAAGACACTGTCAAATCAGAACAGAAGCGTAAAAGATTTCTAGAACCAAAATGGGTCTATCAGGGGTTTATAATACCAGTCGATACACCATCACCTATAAAATAGTGTTATTAGCTGCAGGCGAATGTGGCACGAAGATATAGCTATTGCGCAGATTTATCTAAATTTTTACTTTTCATAAACAGTTAGCGCCCCCTAGAGGCAAGGATGACGTTGCGCGTACTATATAGGCAAATAAATGTCGGGAAGGAGGGAACGCCCGTGCCTGACATGGGTACTTCGTTATTACCAGCTGCTTGATATGGAAATCATTCACCGGCCAGAAACAGATATGGGGGGGAGGGAAGGGAAAATGTCTCTAAAGAGCCAGAAATACAATAAAAAATAATCATTATATCCGGTAAAATACGGGATGCTTTTTCACTGTACATCACTGATTCGATGGGTAAATTCATTTGAGAATCTTTTTAGCGCCATCTTTTGGAAAATAAAATCCTCAAGTTACAAATGTTAAAAAGGAATCTTATAATATAGCTATATATAGGAATAAAAAAAGTCAAAATATTACAAATATATTTTTTTTATATATATTTGAGATTTTGTGAGTATCAAAAAAAAATTTTTTTTTAGTATTGATATTTACAAAAAGTAATTTTTTATAGATAGTTTTTTTCTGCTTATTGTTAAGTTCTTTGGCTCGATGGACCAAATGAAATAATAAGGGAAGCGAACTTGTCTGTATTGCTTCCTCTGATTGTAGAAGATAGGTTGTCCCTGAAACGCGAATGTCTATTGACGCGTATTAACCTGTGTGTTTCAATAAATACACGTTACAAAACATTTTAGGAAAATAAATTCCTTGGGGCAGTGGTTCGGTAGGATTCTTTTTTCTGAATGCGGGAAGGTCCAGTCATAAACACGACTAATGGAAAACGAACGGGGATATAAATGAAATAATGAATCACTGATAGACCGGTGGTTGAGAAACACTGCCTATTAGAGTAACATGGGCAGAGTTAAGAATCCTTTTCGTGACGTCTGTAATATCCAACAACCCACATGATGTTAGCTAACGATGGTGAACAAGCACAATTGACGTACAGCACCCATTATTAAACTCAATTTAAAATCATCGGCAATATTCAAAGTACGAAAGTGGAAATTACCTAATATTCAAACTTTTATGCTTCAGATTTTTTTGTTTTTGATAAAAAGTTATGTCGGGAATGAGAAATCTGTTATTTTTCCCAGTTTTTCTTAATCAGAACAAAACTAATCTAATCGTGAATCAACATTGTTATGGAACATTTTGAGCGTTTCTGAAGGCCCCGATCCCATTCATAACAAAAGATCAAAGTATTTATATAGATGACAGTAAAACAAAATTCCAAGCAATTTATAAAAGCGCCATCTATAACACAAGAGCAAGATGATAATTATGAATAATTTATTATTAATTAACAATTATTAATTTCAAAATATAAATTTTTAATTAACAATTATTAATTTCAAAATATAAATTTTTAATGGTGGTTATTATGTAAAATTAAAAAAATTAATACAAATAACAATACAATACGTTCCAAACTGCAAAGTGCCAATGGTGAAAATGACTTGGAAATTTGTTTTCTATCAAACACCAGCGTTTGACATAGGAACTTTAATTGAATCGGTGAGAAAAAAGAGCGGTACTAGTCCGAAATCTTACATAATCAAGTTTTAAGTGCTGGACAGGTAGTTACACACATAGTGTCTTTCACTCATTCAAATTTAAAATATGCCTGCAATGAATGAAGGGAGACTAGTATAGTATTGCTTTTAGTCTCAAGCTTAGGATTTAGATCTTTATATTTATAGAATCAATTCATTAAAAAAAATGGAGTGGGAACTTGGACTCTTACACTGTTCGTTCTTCTCACCTATTATAATCACCGGAAAGTAATCACTAATTACCGTGTATTTTCGTTTATACATTTATAATGCGGATCAACGAAATGAATTGTTCCCACTGGAAGTTGAAGAGAAATGGGAGTCTCCCTATCATAGATTTCCCCTCCCCTGAGTGTTATGTTATGCTAAAGCCAGGTTTCCTTTGGAGCAGGTTCTTACAGCGCGCAGCGTAAAAATGCTGATTTGTCAAAAAAAACAACTGAATTTCAGGTTTTTAACCACACAGGACCGCAACTAGGGGGGGGGGAGGGGACAGGCGGTCTGGTGTCCGGGCGCTGAATCAGAAGGGGCGCCGAATTCACCCTTTAACTGCTTCCTCTACATGCAAGGGGTGCCAAAATTCCGGCTTGCCCCGGGTGACAAAGTATCTAGTTGCGGCCTTGGTGCTATAAAGACACCGAGGGATCTCAGAAAGACCAATTATAACTTCGGTGATTTTTTTTCGATATGAATTCAAGCCGGGTCTTCCTAGGAGCAGGTTTTCTGTGCCGCGTGCAACGTGAATCGCCCAGCGCGACACGTCGTCCACTCACCAATAAGAAAAACAGTATGACTGCTCTCCTACAGAACACAATTAGGCTCACGACAGCGCTTTACGTCGGGGGTGATTGGCCGACTGCTTCTGGAGGACTCAAATGCGTCGTGCACCGCGCGTTTTGCCGATGTTCTCTTCACTCCCTCTCTTGTGTGCTTTCTTTCCCTTCAAACCGGAGCATGCAGAGGACAGAGTAGCTGATGCAAGGCCATATATTATAATATAGCCGCCCTGATCTGATGCGCCACGCTAGGAAAACGCGTAGCGTTATTATGTAACAAGTTTCTGCCGGCGCGAAATGGTCTAATTCCGTTCACGCCGCGCAAAAAAACCTAATCACAGAAAAACCCAGCTTTAATTCTGTAATGCCCAAGCTGTACAACGCTCGTGGTTTTTTGTTTTTCCGGTGAATATCATTTTCGTCAAAAGGTTAGGAAGCGAATATGTGCTAATTAATATACGTTAAGTTCAATTTCGAGAACAGCTCTCTCACTAGGATACGCGTTGGATTTGAGCACTTGAACTCCTGAAGTCATTTTATCTATTTAGTTTTGTATGTAATCGATAGATGGCACAACTGTGTAATTCATCTTTAAAGCTTAAGAAGCTCTTAGGAAGGAAATTATAAGTAGAATAATCGATATTTTCATACTGTCGACGACCACTGTCTAAACCTGGTTATCAAAAATTTATGTACAAATTTCATATCATATAAAAATATCACAACTTTAACTATTAAACAGCTTAGACAATATCGATTGATTTTTATAAAAAGTATTGTCTTACGTATATTTCATCGTCAACTTAATCTTGCTATTTTATCCTGTCGACTGCGCCATACCACGAAAGGTCCCTCTCACAAGATGAAGATGGATCATTAATTAATGTGAGCAGACTTTCGATTTTAACGCACGGGAGATGAACATTGGATAAAGCTATGACCCACGTACACTGTTCCGAAGTTTAAACAATTAGAGGAAATGTAGTTTTATTTAATTGTGGTTTTTATTGATAAAATATTAACAAAAAAGTTGTTCCATCAACTGAATTTAAAGAAATGCTATCTTCTACATATCCCCTAATTCTTTTGAGCGGTGGAGCTGCTTTCGATCAATGGCCTTGGCTCTATAGTAAAGGCCGTTTCTTGGTCAGTTTCTTTCAACTGACCATTTTCACATTTCAATAGCCAAAAGACTTCCACAAGGGATCTGTGGAACGTAGCACACATTAAAATAAATCGATCCTCATTCGTGATGCACATTAGGCTGTTCCATTCTAACCCACTCGCAATTTCTGAATAAAAAAAAGGATTTCTGCTCAAAGGGAAAAATTGGCCACATTTCAAACAATTTAAATCCGTTTGCTTGAGACTCGCTGCGTCTCCGGATTTCTTAGAAAACTGTAATAAATTGTCACGTGAGTGTTCATTTAGAAATGCCAAAACCAACGTCTCTTCGTATCTGCAACCTAAAGTTTATGGTTTTTGCGTTGATAATGCAGATAGGAAATTATTTAAGCAACGCGTTTCTACAATCTGCAAAAATTACGAGATTTCATATTTGGAAATGATGTCGATAGATTCAAAAGATTTGGAGTTCGAATCGAAACTTTAAATAATGTCAAACAATTGACATTGGGGATCGAATGAATGAAATAAATGTATTTCAACGGTGAAAGGTATAAGGATGAATCGTGGAACGAGCTAAACATTTTATAAATGTGCAAGTCGTGTAACAGAGAGACATAACTGAGGCATTCCATCCCCTTGCACAGAAGTGGAATTTGGAGGCATTTACGCACAACAGAGCCCCTTCTGACTCTTCTTTTTTTCCTTCCTTACCCTTTCTTCCTTCCTAAAGTTATAAGAAGAACTGTTTTCACATGAAATTGTTGAAGTTCATATGAAAACAGTCCTACTTTAGCACTAAAATGCCTTCTTTTGGAATATTCATCTCAAACTATATTTTACTATTATCCCTTCTTGGAATATTTCATTTCAAACTATTTTTTTACGTGTATTTAATGTAGTTCGAATTGTGTGTTTGGCGGAATCAACGGTGGGTTCACCAGGTGCGTGCCTTGGGCCCCGGAAAACTCCAACCTTGCACTTTTCTCTAATTTAAGAGGCCCAATAATTTCTTCTGCTCTCGGGGCCCTCAACCGGCCTTAATCCGTTTCTGGTTATATGTGAAATGTTGTTCTTTGTTTAAGCCATCTCACAAGTTGCTTCTTTCGTCTGCGAGTGAGAAGTCTATGAACCAAGAACCTTAGGCCCTCCTCACACGGGGAAACTAAAGTTCGGCAACTGATAAGAGAAACCGTCTCCCGAAGACCAGTACGTATATCGCTCTAGACGCCCTCACACGAGGAAATTAGCGTCTTGGCGAGGAAATTAGCGTCTTGGCGACGAAATATCGAACGCGACTCGGTCACTTGGCGACTGACATGCTAGTCGCCGCCAACTTTTGTTGAAGAAACTAGAGAAACTGCCTTTGGCATTCCTTCATATTTTCGTCATGCGAGTTTGGACTCATATTGAAAAACAATCCAGAGTATATATATAATAAATTATCAGTTGAAAGGATATAATGAAATTTCTTCAGAATTTCAGTTCACAGGTAAATACACGATTTCTTTATTTAAACTGATATTATTTTGAAATTATAATGAAATCAGGGGCGTCGGAATTGTTTCGAAACTGTGGGTGCTCGTCTTTAGTTTTATATCGGAAAGTTTAATTTCTTAATGAATTCTGGGGTGCTCGGATCCATGCCACAAATAACCGTGGGTGCTTGAGCTTGCACCCCTGGCTCTGACGCCACTGAATGAAATGGTAAACCAGGACTGTCATTTCAACGTTTTTCAGGGGGGGGGGGGGGGCAAAGAACATATACTCACTGTATGTACGCATATATACTATTTATAGTGTATTTTGAAAGCCGGGGGGCAATAGCCCCCTGATCCCCTAGATGACGGGTCCGTGGTAAACACATGGGATTTCAAAAGAAGATGAAGCATCACAAAAATTATATCTGGTAAAAAATTTCAGGAATAACCAAATGAATTTGCCAAGTAGGATCTCAGAAAAAAAAATACATGGCTGGGAGCTCCCATGTTGCTCTTAAGACGGCCCTGGATAAGAATCTGCAGAAAATTTCAAAATACTGTCTACTTTTACATGTACCTAAACAAGCACGTGTTCCATAGGGATGGTCCCTGATTTTCCCCCTTGCTTGAAATGTCTGTAATCTAGGTCACGTACGCGCACATCTGTGTGTGGGAGTATTCGGGGAAAATCATTCCCTGAAACATAAACAACAATTCATGTGTTGTTTGTCTCTAGTTTTGCCTATAGTTTATTTTTTGCCTCTGGGAACCAGTTTTCGTCGTTTCATCTCATGAAACTACTTCAAATTCTGCGTGACAATATTTTAACTAATAAACAATAAAAATATATTAAATCCAACATATATAGGTACTGAAAGGCACATTTATAGAGGGAAAAACAGACGGATTTTTTTTTCCAAATGAAATGAAATTATACTAAAAAATTATCTAATTTTTACCATTTTATTGTCATTTCAAAATGATATCAATTTAAATAATGAAATTTTGTATTTACCTCTGAGCTGAAATTCTGTAGCAATTTCACATATAATAGAAATTATTTTTCTTATTTATTTGTTTCGATTTTTCCTAACCCGGTTAACAAGATAGTACCGGAAGATAAGAAGGAAAACTAATAGACTGTGCTGTTTTTATTCAGTTTCCCGGGCTTTGAATATTTTTTTAGTAGCGCCGTGTGAGGGAGAACGAGCAACTCGACTCGTTCTAGTCAACTCAACTCGAAGCAACTGGAGCTCGATTTTAGTTTCCCCGCGTGAGGAGGGCCTTAAGGCAATAAAAATGCCTAAAATAGGCACTAAATAAAGGCATTTATAAGTCAAGGAAGAAAGAAAAAATAGCTAAAGCCAAAAACTAGCTGAAAAATTGGTTTCATTCAACTCCTTCTTTAATAGTGGTTTATAATAACAGCATTATTATCCAAGTTAAACAGATTTCAAGCCCAAAATAAAATGTTTGTAGACCCTCAGGATTAAGTTAATTGCAGGGCCCAAACGCGGAGCCCATGGGAAAATGATCTGTGAGAATAATTCTAGTTTTTGTTGTAAATATTATTTGGAATAATCATTTCCATAGTGAAAACATAGCTACCTTGTTCTATTGTAGTATAAAAAATATTTTTTAAATTTCCACAGATGCGAGACTCCTTCAAGCGCGAAGCCGTGTGTGGCCGCATCCGTCGCACATCTCTGAGGGTGACTCTGGTCAGTTTAATCAGATAATAAATATGTATATAAAATAAGTAGCCGTTGTTGTTTGTAGTGCATTTCTGATTGCCAAAACTAAATCAGAACAAAAAAGAGCCCCAGAGCCCTGTCTGTTCCTACCCCACTTGTGAGAGCCAGGATATCAACCGATGTGATGTTGAGTTTGTGTAAGCATAGACGTGACCTAGTAAGCAAGGGAGGTCAGTGAATTTAAATTTCAAATTAAGATCGGTTTTTACTTTTAACAACCATCAGAATATGCTTTTTAAGAAATGGTTGCATTGCATTCACTTTGACCAGGTGTGGCTCTAACCATGCAGAAAACCTGTTTCAACTATTCTGGTTGATTATCAGTTTTGATCATTTTACTACTATAGACGCAGGGCTCCCACTCGTCCTACTTTTTGGTAAAATGTCCTACTTTTCCACCACAAATCCTATCGACAAAATTTGTGTAATTGATTTTAATTGAGCAGGGAATCAGATATATTGCCAAATATTACAAATGTTGGAGAATGCAATTAATGATTCTGCCAAAGCAGAAATTGTATCGTTTTTAAGGTTATTTGGAGGGTGTATGTGGACCATTTGGTTGATTAATTTTTCATTTGCTTAGTTTGAGGGTTCAACAAGTATAGTAGTCATTAAAAACTGCTGTCTGGATGGAAAAAATTTTGTATTATCACTTCATGGTCTTGGACAGTAACTAACATTCGTCACTCAAAATGATGGTACAAATAGGTGAAACAACGGTTTGCATTACAAAGCAGTTGGATACATAGGCCTATTCTATTTGGTTATTCTGATGCTATCCAATGGCATTCAGTTGTATTCTGTATTTTTAAGACATGAAGAGGCATAAACTATATTTACAATGCTCAGCAAAGAGCTAGAAATGGAAGTGCTTCATTTGTCAAAAATTATTGCACTGGCATTGAACCATAAAATGTGGACAAATCCTTTTAAAAAAATGATGGACAATGCAGTAAAACTATCTGGTTCACCTTGCCTTATTTACATCGGATCTTGTAATCCACACGTTTTGCACTGTGCTTTTGAGAGTGGTATCAAAGGAGCGTAATTCTTAAAAACATCAAAATTTGCTGTGCATTGTTGAAGAGAGTTGAAAAACTCTGCACTTTGGAAGACTCCAAAAAAAGAATGTAATATGAGGAGAGATGAAAAGAATTATCTGTGGTTGCTAGTACACTGTTTTGGTAGGACAGTTTCTCAGTTCAACCTGAGAAACTATCCTAGCAGATAACAACTCTAGAGTGTATTTATCACTATACAACATTAAAAAGTAATACACTAGGCACTGTTTTATAAATTTATTCTTTCTGAATTGCTTTCTCCCAGGCGTTGCCACGGTATTTTAACAGTTCTACAGTATTTGCTGCGGCCAATTTAGAGCTAAACATATAAACTAACTGTTCGAGGCTGACACAAACTTCGGCAGCAAATTTTTCAAGGAAAATGAGCTGATTCCATTTGATGATTCTGAAGCTGAAATTAAAGACATTATTTTTAGATGGCAAAACTACAAATCAAAAAAATCCACCAATAAAATATAAATCATGAAATCACTATGGATGCAAAAGAACTCTAATAAAAACCTAGTTATTTGAATAAATACCAAATTTACCACCACCCTAAGGTGTAGACGCCTGTTCTTTATAGTTTAATTACAGGAAAGCTACTTTGGCCGACCACCACTATGGTGCAGTTGTCAGCCGAAGTTAGTTTTCTGTGGTTCCCAACATCAAGATAATGCGAGACAATCTCCCCGTTTAAAAAAAAGCAACAGTACAAATATTGAATCATTACACTCCGTTCACAGTATTCACTGAGATAATTTGAAAATCAGAGGAAAGTTGGGGGGGGGGGAAGTAGCAAAAACTAATGGGCAACGCTTCTTTCCTAACTTTACTCTGATTTTTGAATTCAGTTAACTCTGTGAATATTGCACCACATGAAAAGTTTGTTTTTCTTTTCATTTTAATAACTATACAACCCCATGAGTGACAAAGCTGAAATTCCTGATTTCGCACAAATACATTCCAAAGAATGGCTTTGATATGTGTCATCGTTTTCTTGCTATTCCCGTTTTTAAAACCTGCAGGTGATTGTGGGACACTATATTCAAGTAATACAAGCATTTAAATCACAAGAGTGCGCAAACCACTGGCGGGCCCCATTGTGAATTTCAATCTGTCCACGAAAACATTTTATTTCATTATTTTCACATAAACCTTAGGACACGCAGTTAAAGATAATATGCATTATTGATTTTGTTGCTAGACTATAACCAAGTATGCAGAAAGTATCTCAGTACCATTGATTGGCGATGAGATACTTTCATATTCAAATGCATGGATTTGAATATGGTAAAGACTGAAATGGGAGAAGGTGTTTTCCCATCGTTTGGTCTTTAAATGTCAAAGTCACTCTAAAAAAACTAATCACAATTTTACTCACTGATGGGAATCATCCCTGCCACCAATTAGTTTGTCGTATGCTTTCTTGACAGACTCTGGTGTAATCTTGAGATTTGCATACTCTGTCCAGATGATGAACTTAGTTACACTCAATGATGGGAATGGGTCATACTTTGTTTCATTACCAAAAAAACAAAAATTCCTCCATAGCAAATCACTGTTGTGATGGCCTGCGAACTGGAACAAATAAAATGTATGTGTACATACAGCAAGAACAACAAATGTAAGGGAAAGATATGATAAGACGAAGCGACCTTGTTTTTCTTCATTTTCTCCCTTCTTTCTTGTTTACTAGAAAATGAATGACAGCAGCCATGGTGTTGAAACGTCTCAGATGTGTATTTGTGGAGGAGTTTCGGGGGTTAGAATGGAAGACACAATATATGCTATTTTTTGTCCAGCACATAACCATTGTTTCATTCTAGTGGTTTTAGAGCAGCTCTTTCTTTCGACGACTACTTTCTATGCTCTCTCTCTATTCCTTTAATTTATATTTTCTGGAATTTATTTTGCCTTGAGTCCCCCCACCCCCGATTATTGTGCATTTATTACTTTTATTGGTGGTGAAATGCCTATAAAATTCCTTAGTACAGAGGAAGCAATATTATACTAATTTCAGAGCTTCTCTCTGATCCGGAGTCTAATGCATCTGATGAGATACCCCAGATAAAGAAAATAAAACAAAGCTTACTGCATGGATTATGACGAAAATGATGCCGATGTATACACTGCCCAATGCCTGGATCTTCTCGACAATTTCATATGGTTTGGGAGAAAAACCAAAACCCAGATTTCAAGGAAGAAGTGGGACCATCTCAGGAAATTCTACCAATGCCGGATACATCGCCAAAAACTTGATGTTTTCATTCTTTTTTTTCAGTGCCACTGATGGGAAATTTAGCATTTCGAACAAATTTATATGCCACTCAAGTAGGAAAATTTACACTGCCATCTCATTGAAAGAGATGTACCAGCTATCAATATGCTTATGTTGGTCATTTTGGCCTTCAAAATCGGTGGAAAGGGAATTTTTTTTAAAGAAAATGTTGCTTTTCCTGCATCACATCCTAGGGAAGCTTTCAGTGTTCTAGGTGTGCGGTGTGCCCGCTGTGCGACTACCTGTTGTTCGCTGGATTTTGATGAAAATAAAAGAATAGTTGCAAAATTAGGGTGACCATACGCCCCGTATTTCCCGGGACAGTCCCGGTATTTTCTGGTTTTTTGGTCATCCCGACTTTTTGGCAAAAGTGTCCCGGTTTTTCCCGTATTTTACACAAAGCCTACTTGAATATTTACTTATTATTGAAGTCAAAGATTGACATTATTTTTCAACTCTTATAGTTGTAATTATCATAAAATAATTTATGATAATTACAACTATAAAAGAGAATATTAATCTCCCACATTCGTCTTGGTGAACGTTTTTCTTCGTGGAATTCATTTTAATCCACTTCAATTTGCAGTAATGGTTCATTTCCCGCCATTTTGATTTTTTCGTAATTTCAACAACATTTGGCAACTTTGTTTGGTTTTGGCGATAATTGGCGATGTCCCGTATTTTCCCGTATTTAGAACCTTAATGTCCCGTATTTCTCTCAAGGAAATATGGTCAGCCTATGCAAAATGCATTTATATGAGTCCTATGTATCAAGTATATGAAGTTAGTTCGGAAATTTTTTTTTTTTTATGTAGTGCCCCTCAAAAGGTTAGAGCGCCACAATTTTTTTTTTGCACCGGGCCGCAAAATAATTTCGTCCCTGTTACATTCGTTGAGCTATTAATAAAAGTTATATAATCCCTTTCTCCTTCCTGTGCATTCCCTCTCTCAGCCACATCTTAATAACAAATTCAAAAATAAACTCTGTTTAAAAACTGAGGCATGTTTTGCAAAAAAAAAAAGCGGAGTCGACCCATTGAGAAGAAATATAAGTTTTTAAGTTAGGCCCTATTTATATCTTCTCTAATAGACGACCCAAAAAAAAAAAAAAAACCAGGCTGTCCCCCTGGAAAGTTTGCAATATATGGTCACGTTGTTAATCTCTCAACTCCATTTCAGGAAACAGCTTTGATTGCTAAAAACCCTGAATAATCGAATTGACGTGTGTGTGTTTTGTTGTTGTTTTTACGGGGATGACGCGGGATCGATCGATAGCTTCAGCTGCTGGGATCCATAGCAATGCGTGTGGGGATGAAGTCCCCATTTCCCGATCGAATCTTCGATTTTTTCGTACATCGCTCACTCACGCCCTTGTTATTACCCGCCACGGCTGCGCGTTGGCCCTCTGTGTTGTACGCACACAAACATGTACATTTTGTTATGATGCTCCTATTCAAGGTACGTTTCTAAAACTGTTTTTGTCAATTTCGTCTCGTGTTAGCCAATGTATGGATGGATGAGTCGCGCCGGGTGTCGAACCCAGGATCTTCGGCTTGCATTGGATGTCTGTGTTTTTATTTCAATTTTTCCCCCCCATGATTTTTGTGGGGGTACGATAACTGGTGTGAATGAGAGGAATAGCCCTTTATCCATGGCCTTGTTATTCGTGGGATCGGGCCCCTGGGCTAATATGAATTTTCTGGGTCTCCTATATGTAGACGAAGCATGCGGGCTGAACTTGAAATTCAACATGCAGCCAGTTTTGGTGGCATGTGCTCCACTTGCACATGCGAGAAACAGGCCCTACTCTTGCTCAGGCCTCCCTCAGCTCCGACGTGGTGCCAGGACTTCGCATAACAGGAAAATATCAAAAAAAAATTTTAAATCCCTGTTGCTCCGTTGCACTGCAATATCCACTAATGTCCAAAAATTAATCTTGTAAAGCAGTGTTTTCTCAATCACGGGTCCAAATCTTACTGGACCCACATAGTCAGTTGACTGAAGTTCGTTTTCTGGAGTTCGAGGCGCAAATGTGAGCGGATCTCTTTATTAAAAAGTCTCGCCACAGAGAGTAATAGGCCTACAACAGTACAAATGTTCAATCATTACACTTCACTTATAGTTCAAAAAATACATAATAGCACTATAAACCTTCAAAAATATGCATTATACTCTGAAAATTCTTTGATTTATGTGCATTATATATATGTAATGCTGAAAAAGGCCAAGATATGCATATAATTGGGGCTCTAATGGTTAGCCTCTACAGCTGGATCCCGCTTTAACGAATACTATTATAATGAAAATCTCATTTTAAGGAACACTTATAATCCACCAGATAAGTTTACGTAAGAACAATACGAAAAACTGGAATTTGCAAGGAAATTTCGTTATAACGAAGTGATTTCTCTGGTCTCTTGGAGTTCGTTGTAACGGGATTCGACTGTATTTCTATTTTTTATCATTCGATTGTTCTTCTGTTTTTGAAAATATTATAATATTTTGAGTGTTAATGCATCTTAAAACAAATGAAGTATTTAGTGCCAGTAAGTGAACTTTTGCTTGCATAATCATTCCATTTTCCGTTCTTTTTTCTTAGGATTTCCCAGAGAAGATGATATTGAGCATAAGACGTGAAATGTTATTTCTGCAGCATCAATTTATTCCAGTCCGGTTACCTGTAGTTTGTTGAAATTGCGTCATCGAATTACTTGGTAAAGTTCATTGAATTCTTTGAGTCTTTGTTATCGATAGCGGAAGATGGAGCATAGCGAGATTCCCCCCATTGAAAATGTATTTGTTTTTCATTTTATGAGCTTCATATTTTTATTTGTGTTGCACAATTAAGTAATCAAGGTTTGTTACCGAAATATATGTATAGTCGAACTCCACCATCTGAAAAATGCTTGGCAATGATTCCTTCCAATAACATTTGAATCCCTCGTGACTCTCCTTGGGTGTTGCATTTCTAGAAATTCCGTCTTGGAGAGTCTCTATGTTATAAAATATAATACTGACCGAATTTGATATTTATAGCTTCCAGCAGTTTAGGCTTAGCGATGATTACCCCATATAACTTTTGAGCCCCTATGCCCACTTTAGTGGCTGAATTTCGAAAAAAAAATCCTCTTGGTGAGTCTTTATGTGTGTCATGAAATAAAACTGCTGACCAAAAATTTCATAAATATAGATAGCTCCATCGGTTTCGGCTCGGCATGATTTCTCTGTATAACCTTTGAACCCCCCCCCCCCCCCATGACGCTCTTAGGGGTCGACTTTTTAAAAAAAAAACCTTTCCTTAGTAGTTCTTTATTTCATGAAATGAAACTACTGACCAAATTTCATACCCATAACTTGAATGGTTTTGGCTTAGCGATGATGAATCGGGACATGTCATTATATATATATAAATAGATAGATGAATATTCTCATTTGTAGTTGTAATTATCATAATATAATTTCTGAGTTGAGAAGGTAATTTTAATCATTTATTTGAAGAATAATGTTTGCTTTGTTGAAAATACATGAAAAACCAGAACATATTTGTAAAATGTCAGGACAGCCAGAGAAACAGAAAGTACAGGACTGTCCTCGCAAATATGAAACGTATGGTCAACCTATGATAAAGCAGTATAAACAAAGGGAATCAATGGCGTCATTACTTTTAGTCTGGAAAAAAAAAAGATTTTATAATAAAAAATTTACGGTTTTTCAGATATTAAAAGAACTCTTTTAAACATGATTGAATGGAGCAAATCGAGGGAGGTCATTTCTCAATGACCATAGCTGCAACTAAGGGGGAATCAGCAACAGCTGGTGCTCGGGGCGCTGGATCAGAGAGGGGCAAAAATTTCATTTTTTATAATCTTTCCGTCAACATTACAATAACACAACAACCAAAATGCATGCTTGTCGATGCTGACTAAACATCTAGTTGCAGCCCTGTTAATGGCTGCACATACCACTGAAAATCTAAAGACCAGTGAGTAAAAACCATGCACTGTTGAAAAACTTATTTCGGCAGTGTTGGACAAACTGGCGCAATAAGCTCATTTTACACTTTTTATCAATAAATCGGTTTTTTAGTAAGTTGGTTGTCTGGCTTTAACCCTTCAATGGGCAGCAGCATATATATCCGCACAAAAAGTTGTTGCAAATCTGGGCAGCACCGTATATATCCGGCTGGCCGGATCAGTTGCCTTTCCCTACTTTCTTTGTGTAAATCTGCCACCCATGCAGTTGACGAGCTCCTCCTTCAATATTCAGAAGAGATCATGCCATTGTAGGATTCTCTATACACTTACACAATACAGAAAGCACACGGTAACAATGCTATTATCTCTTGCATTGTAACTGCTATCTCGAGGAGCAAATGTGCGGTGTTGTGGTGAAAGATTTTTTTCTTTTACTCAATTATTTCTTCTATATTCGATTTTCTTTCGATTTTTTGAAACTTTCGGGTGATAATTAGTTTACTAGATATTTCTATGTGATGTTACGAGCTCCTATATAATTTCATTATTTTCAATCAAATACTCTGTTGTGAATGTGAAAATGTTGATGATCGAGATTTTCATTTTATAATATTGATTTATATCTTTCAATTAAAATAAGGATCTTTTTGTATGAATCCAAAAAAATAGAAAAAAGTTGGTGAAAATGATCATTTCTCATTCCTGGGTTTCATAAAAATTTAAACACTCAGTGAGGCCCATTGTGACTAACCTACAATAGGCCTATTCATGTTGTTGACATATTGTTATGATGGGCAGATATCCAATCACTGAAAATCTGGCTCCCTGCTAGTGAGAATGGGGGGAAAGCATCGTCTTTCCTAAACAGGCCCTGCCCATTTTCAAAGGAGTTATCTAAATATGTGTAACTGTCGAAGTGTTAGGTCCCTATATATACACATTCAGGTATTCATGAGAAATGTTCTTTCTAGACCCCCCCTGACAGGGCCAGAACCAGGGGCGGCTTAAGCAAGGTTGCAAGGGGTACAGTGCACCCGGACAGAGGTTAAAAGAGGATGGTAGCTTGGGCTATTGTTGGACACAAAATATTTACAAAATTTCATACAGTAAAAATTCACTTTACATCACGCTTTTGAGCCATACGTTGACAATGGAGGTGTTGAGCAAACTCGAGGGTAAAGACAAAGCCAGGAACAGTTATACCAGAAATAAAAATGTACTCTATCACAAGGGGCAAGTGTGGTGCCCATTTTGTGCTCTCAAGCAGTAATTTTTCCGAAACAGTCAAACAAACATAAAGGAAATAATTTGGCTTCTGATGTTGTCCTGAAGCATCAGAAACGCCTATGAAATAAATTTCTAAATAATAATTGCTTCGTTATACCTCATCTTTACGGTATGAGTGTAAGTTGTAAGTAATGATGCCTAATCAGTAAATACTTTTCTGTGGATTATCTGGTATAATCAAGAATGGTAAAATAATGAGGGAAAAAAAGACAACTCTGTTTTGAAAGCGAGACATTTTTTTTAAAATCGGAACATGGTCACGTTCATTTTCTCGATGAAGAAAGGTGTGAGGTTCTCTTCTCAAAGCAAAATAGGTTTATCCCAGGGTCTCCTATGATATAGTTCTGTCAGCCTCCCACCAGGATCATCTTTTGGGCGGCGGCGCATAAGGCTTTGCACCTGGGCAGTGGGTAAGCTCCAGCCAGAAGTAGATGGGGCAACTCTTCTGGGCAGCAAAATTTGGAAAGGGGGGGGGGGTGGCAGTTTTAGGTGGGAACAAAGAATACCATAAAAAATGATTGAATTTTCAAGTTGTGAGAGGGGGTGGGCAAAAATGTTTTCCTTACACTGCCTTTGTTTGGCAATGCACTTTGCGAACTCAAATTCCTTCTGTCACTAAAAAAGAATAACACCACATTGCTCTTCTTTGCTCAAACATTCCGCAGACGCAGATGAAAAAATAATTGATTGCCTGTTGAGCGATTTTGTCTGTCAGCCACTAGCACATATCATGTGATTCCGTGTGACTACCTAGGACAAGTCCATTCCACAGCAGGGGTTGCCTTCGTTACACATTCTGCTTTACCTCTACACAAAGTTTTGACACACTCATACAAAAATAAACCAAATGATAACAACTGTCCCGTTTTCAGTTGATCCACCCTTACGCATTAGTTGTGAGCTCAGAAAACCACTCAAGGACAGTGCATGGTGTGGATCCACCTTAAAAATGTTTGAGTATTGGATTTCACGCATGTAGGTGAAATTCAAAAAATTCTAGAAAATATTTCATTTTTTTGACATTGTTATTTGTATTTCTGAAGTCAGTGTCAGCACTGGTTAGAGGTGAACAAGGTGCTACCTTGAGCTTCGCAAAAAAATTTATAATTTTCAATAATATCCTAACCGCTCGACTGCCAGGCAGTGAGTAATTAAGGAATAACGCAATTATTCAATCATTACACGTCACTCATAGTTCCAAAAACATTAACGGTAGATGGCAGCACTACCCAGAGCAAGCATTACACAGGAACTTCAGGATAGGTTCACAATACATACATGCAAAGCTTCCAGCATGGTCCAGGTCTTCTACGACCACCGGCTAGAATCTCTTCATTGAGACAAAGCGGCGGGCCATGATCTGGTTAGGGAGCTATCCTCTTGCTGTGCAGGTCTGGGTTTGAATCCTAGTTCAGGCAGGCTATTAACAGTTACAAATTCCCTGGATAGAGATCATACAGATCTCTTGGAAATACATGAGGATTATGTTATGTACATATTAAAAAAAATTTAATAACAAAATTCAAGTTTTTTTCCCTTCAAAACCATGTAACAGCTTGCTTTATTCCTAGCCCTTTTTACTTCATTTGTAATACTGCATATTTATGTCTATTATTCAAAATTCACTTACCAATTTGCTTATTCATTATTATTTTCTATAGAGTAGAAGAAGAACTATCAAACGCTCAATGCTAAATCAATCATGCGTCAAACCGGAGAGCAAGATCCCCAGTCTGCGATCGAGAGGCGGATATCGGACCGTGGTAATGAAGACATAGAGGAAGAGAGCGCGTCTCTGGTCCACAGAGAAGCGTTACCTGACACATGGTGCCTATCTCCAACTACTAACAGCTCAAGCAATTCCCAACAACGGAGGGAGGATGAAGCAGAAGAAGAGAAATTTGTAGCTTCGAGGTACCACGAAGATCTTCTTCATCAGGTTGGTTCTTATTATCGCGAAGAATCTCTATCTAATATTCAAATTATTAACGCTAGAACAACAGGAATTTTGAGCTATCTAGACACAGTCATTTTGATCTCAATAGAAAAAAAAAACAACATACCATATTTTAAAGTGTATGAGGAACATGGGCGAAGATAGCCATGAAAGGATGGAGAGGCATGATGATGAGGATGCCAATTCACATATACAGTGAAACCTCGTTAGTGCGTCACCTGGTTAGCACGTCACTCCGCTTACCGGATCACTTTTTGGAAGTCCTTATTATCTTCAGGCAGGAAATGGCACAGCTATGGCTTACTCCGTTTAAGGAGTCACTCCGCGTATCAAGTCATATTTTTGCTCTCCCAAGAGTGACTCATTAACGAGGTTTGACTGTATATCCATATACCAGCTCCATCATTGATGCTCCCATTTCTCTGCCCATGATAAGGAATGCCTTGATTTTTTTTGGCTTAAAATTTTGGAAAAAAAGTTGGAAATGTATATAGTACTATCCATGTATAAAAATCCCCCCCCCCTTCCGTTTTTGTAACCCAGTTTTTGGTTAAAAGAGATTCCTTATGCACGTTAAAATATGTTAAATTATTTTTCTTTGCTGAAACTTCTCAAAACAGTATCTATTCAGTTTCCTTGACTTAGTTTTACAATGAACCCTTGTCCAGTTAACCAAAAAAGGTTTGATTATGATTTTTTTGAGCTTGTGTGATTCATAGCTTCATTTTCACTTGGCAGTCTATTAACAAGGTTTGGAGTGTAATACGCTTCCAAAATTTTCAAAGAGGTTGCATGTGTGAAATGCAAAACAGTGAATAGAGTCACTAAATCTTGAGTAATCCAAAATACATACGTAGGATTTTTGATGTCGAATGCATTGTGCTCTAAATGAATCAATTATTTTTGTCAAAAACATCAACGATAACCCATTATCTGGAATGACATAATTTCTGGCAGAAATTTCCTCTGTCTGCACTTTCAATTTTGTGTGTTGTGCATGGTGCTCAAGACCTAGATTTTCTCTGCTTATCAACCACAGAATTATTTTTAATTTTTTCCCTCGGTGGAAAGTATGGTATGTGGTTAGATCTTTATTGGGCCTCTATATAGTGGATTTATAATGTAAAGAAACAAAAAATGATAAGAACTGTCTTGGCCCTCAGGCTGGAGCTCTGTACATGAGTAAAATCATTAAAAATGAAAATTGCGTTGCAGTATCAGTGAATGCAATGCAGTAAAAACACAAAGATCCATAGATATATTTAATTAATTGAATAACATACAACGATGAGTTTCTTCAAAAGTGTACCATTTAATGGTACAAAATGGGTATGAAGATAAACAAACACCTTGATAGAACACCTGTTGCCTTAATATTAATGTTCGTATTGAAGCATGCCAATTGAAGCATGTTTTGCAATCATATTCGTTAAATATCTCTGTATCGTTCTAGTATCGTATCATCATTCTAGGTAGAACTCCATTTTACCACTAGACTAAGAAATCTAGAACATTTGTAATTTCAGAATTTAAGAGCCTTACCAAGATGAGAAAAAAGTCTTGAAATTTCAACAACCTGAGATAGTAGCACTGCGGTCAAAGTGCTACTGTGCAATCATGTATAACACCCCCCCCCCCCCGATTTTTGGAGCCCAGTTTTTGGTGAAAAGGTATCCCTTATACATGCTAAAATATGTTAAATTATTTTCCTTTACTAAACTAATACTCAAAACAGTATCTATTCATTCTCCTTGACTTAGTTTTACAATAAACCCTTGTTCATGTATCAATTTTTTTGGGAATTCCAGACAAAAATGCTTGTAATGTCAAAGACTAACCCTGTGTTTTGTTACTTTGAAAAAAGGTTTAGCTATGATTTTTTGAGCTTGTGTGAATCATGGCTATATTTTCACTTAGCAGTCCATTGACAAGGTTTGGAGTGTAATGCACTTCAAACATCATCCCGACCCAGACTCTCATCACAAGGATTTTCGTTCATACCCTGTCGATGCAGAGTGATGGTTGGCTGAAGTTGGTTTTTTGTGGTTTTCCAAGACATGAATGCGTGCTGGTCTCCCATTTAAAAAAAAGTCACTCTAAGACCTACAACACGACGCTGACGTAACATCAAAATTTGTGCATTTACCATCTTTACTTCAAGATATGGAAGGCAGATGACAGCACCAGCAAGAACGCGAAATAAGCTCAATTCTAACAATACATTAGGGCCACACATACACTCAGAACACACATTCCGACACCTACCGATTCATAAGGAATTCCATAGAGGAATGTTCATGTACAGTTAGGTGGGGGTGGTAGTAGTAAGAATTACAGCTTCCAAGGAAACAGTTATTTTCCGGATATTATGCTGAGGTGAGCTCGGAAAGAAAAGTCATCACGTCTCCGCCGGGACTCGAACCCAGGCCCTCTTGCAAACCGGGCAAGCATGCTACCATCTACACCACTGGAGACACATGAATCTGCCTTCCTAATTTCACGCACTGTGTCGTGAGGCTTCCGTTACAGCTTCCGTCGTTCTAGTGTTAACATAAGCTTACTGATCAGTTCAAGTTATAAGTAAGTTATAGTAAACTTACTTATAAGTAAGTTATAAGTCAATTAAGTTATAAGTAAGAAGTACAGGGTGCCCCATAAATTCTTGAATAGTGTAAAAACTCATTAAAATTGAAGGAACTGGAATATTGCGGTTTGTGACAAAAACATTTTCACAGAGGGTGATTTTTTTTTTGTTTTAAGTGCAGTAAAAAATTCGAAAAATTACTTATACTATTTACAGTGAAACCTCACTACAACAATACTCGATATAATGATAAATCTTCCTACAAATAATATTTTTTCAAGTCTTGTTTGGAAAAGCCTGTAGACACTAATCTTAAACTACCATCTCTCAATATAACGGTAATCTCTCCGCAATAATGGTTTTTCTTAGTCTGCAGAGTATTGTTATATCGAGATTTCACTGTATTTATTTTTTATTGGTCCGTGCATTATTAGCACCACAGTGTTAATTTTTTTTTTTCTGTCAGTTCGCAAAAATTATTTCTAATATTTATTTATAATTGTTTGCCAGCCGGCAAATTATTTCAACCAGTTCACAAAACTATTCAAATTCTTTCACCAGTCTGCAGTTGTGAGATGGTTGAAGAACGCTGTTCTAGCTCTTATATATATTTTCCATTTTCAAACAGGCTGGTGGCAATGGTCCCTTCCAACGCACAGTTATGGTGATGTGTGGCCTAAGCTTAGCATCAGATGCAGTTGAGCTTTTCGCAATACCATATGTGATGCCCAGTGCCGAGCGAGATCTCTGTCTTGGTGAATGTCATAAAAGATGGCTGGGTATGTTTATTTCCTGGACTTGATTCACTTCATCTTTCTGTACATTCGCTGTAGATTGCATTACTGTATTTTTCTATTGTTCCATGAATAGCCATAGGAAATATGAAAAAAGTTACCTATATTTGTTACCTTGCTTTCTATACTAGCTTGATATCCATCTTTGATTATCTTGGCAATATAACTGTGACCGTTAAATTTATAGACTTCAGTAGGATCTTGAGTAAATGGGAGGGGGGGGGGGTCTACGGGTCTGAAGTATGACCTCGCATAATGAGATCCTTGGTTGATGGGGTTAACCACTTGTCGCAACCCACATCTAAATGAGCATCACGTAGCAATAAGACAAGATTATGAACTTAAAATAATTTACTTTTAATGTAACAAAATTTACTGCCTTGTTGATTTATAAATATGCATTGGGTCACTTAAATGATTTGAAAATGTGCTACGGGCCGCTTGAGTAATCTGTAAATTTGTCACGGACCGCTCAGATGAGATGGAACTTCACTGTGGATCACTTAAGTCAGAGGTTCTTAACCTTTCTCTGCTGTGACCCAAAATCAACATGACCAATTTAACGACCCATCAGCTATTTTTAATTTAAAACTTCTTGTTAAATATTTCTGATTAACAAAATGTTTACTTTTTGAACCTAGTTAAACCCAGTCCATGATTTCTTAACAGGTGGGCCAACAGGGCCTGAGCTGAAGGACCTGAATCAAACAGGAGGGGGGGGGGGGTCCAGGTTATTGAAAGCCTTCAATAATCCTCAAAATTATTTCTGTCATAAATTCTGAATTTTCATTAATTTTAGAATTATTTTTCATTAGTTCTTGTGTTTTATTTCATCAACTCTAGAAATATTTCTCTCTTTAATTATCAATTATTTTTTATTAATTTTAGAAATGTTTCCATTAATTTTAGAACTATTTTTCATCAATTATATAATCATTTTTCCATTAATTTAGAAATGTGCATTTTTCCTGGATTTTAAATGAGTTCTTACGGCCCATCTCAGAAGTACCTGCGACCCAAGTTTGGGTTGCGACCTATAGGTTAGGAACCCCAGACTTAAGTGATCTATAAATGTGCAGCGGGTCATTTAAGTGTTCTGTGAGTGTGCTTCAGTGATTTGTAAATATGTGTTGGGCCACTTAAATTATCTGTTAATGTGCAGTGAGACACTTAAATGATTTGGAAATGCATTATAGGCTGCTTGAGTTATCTGTAAATTTGCCACAGGCCCCTTTGGCCACATGGAACTGCACTGTGGATCACTTAGGTGATCTAGAAATGTGGAGCTTAGTTAATATTTACAAAATTATCTTTTTGAAGTTGCGAGCCATCTCAGATTATTCCAAGGGCCATGGGTTGAGTATGTGTTACCTATACCAAAGCCTTCTAGATGAGCACTATGCGATTTTGCTTATTTATCCTATCTGTTGAGCGTCACACAATCACAACAAAAATGCTGACAGTTTGGTTTCTGCCCCTGAGGGCAAGGCTGCCTGAATGAGTTAAGACGCTATTCTTAAGCGATTTTCAGAGCTGCTTTTGATTATTTCAATGAAAGACCAAATTGAAAAATTATATGCATATGTGTTAAGGTTATTTGGTTAAGATGTTACTGACTATGGCAGTTGCATTTAAGCACAAGCCCATGAAAGACTGTCTTCACCCTCTTGTTGGATGTTAATGCAAGTTGGAATTCCTAAATGCTTGCATCAAGACTGGGATTACACTATAAAAGTTCGATAAAAATCTTTCATAAAACTTAAAAAACAACTAATAAGCCTATTGGTTACATTTGCTTGAATGTAACCAAGTATTGTTGCATTTGTCAAGATTTATAAAAGAATTTTTATAAAAGTTTTATATAGTGTAATCCTGGCTTAACACCTGACAAGCTTGCTCATCTTTGTCATTCCAGAAATATTTGAGCCTCTAATATGCAGCCTGCACACAATATCTTTGAAAAAATTGTGGCTGGCTGGCGTGAGAAGAGACGGTTGTGGAACAAATCATTGGAGTTTTTACATTATTTTCTATAGGGAAGTTTGATTTTATGTACGAGTGTTTCTGATTACAAGTGCATTCTTGGAATGAATTATGTTGGTGAACCCCAAAGTTCCACTGTATGCACAATTGTGTAAATTTTTTAAATTACGAGACAAAATTATCACAAGATGATGAGCAGGGTAGTTTCCTGTACATATTGTAAGATAGCCGATTAGGCTAAATGAATAATTAATTCTCAAGAAAGTTTGAAACAAGCAGAACATTGCGTTAGATCTCACCATGGCATCCATCTTGGAGCAGGACCCCTGAGCTAGGACCTTCAGCGAGCTCCCCCTCCCTTTCAGACCAGACTTTTTATGGGCCTCTCTCTATAGTGAATTTATAGCATGAAAAAACAAAAAAATGATGAGAATTGCCCCAGGGCTGGATTCCTGTCAGCTCCACTCTTGTGGGAGCCATGGATCTCACCATTGATAACGCTCCTAATAATGATTGATAAAGGTGCACTGAAATTTTACATTAAAATAATGTTTAAATAAAGGTGTGAATATTATAGCTGAATCTATTGCTGTTCTGTATATTGTATATATATATGGGTTTCTTTTAATAAAATTTTATGATCATTTTGACAGGCATCGCCTCATTAGTTGGTATGGTCATAGGAGGCTTCATATGGGGAACCCTCGGGGACCATCTAGGACGTAGGAGGGCATTGCTCTCAGCTCTTTCAACCAATGCAGTATTTGGAGTAGTGACAGCTTTCATGCCTACTTTCGATTTATTTTTAATTACTCGGCTCTGTAGTGGCATGGGGTAGGTATAATTAATAATGCATTAATTTTTTTTTAAATCCTTGATAGTGAGTTTTTGCCCCCATTCATCTGATACTTTCTAAAATTCGAATTGTTGTTTTTATTCCTCTTTCAGGATTGGTGGTTCTCTTCCTGTGGTGTTTACATACTTTTCAGAGTTTCTCGTGCGTAAGCGCAGAGGATATTATCTTGGCTTGTTACTTCTTTTCTGGGCAGCTGGTGGAATATTTGTCGCTCTTCTGGCTTGGGCGATGCTTCCCAGAACTGGTAAGCTCATGCAAAAATTTTGTTTCTGTATTCTCAGGGGAATTTTTCTTATCACTGAATTCAAATGCCCCACCCCCTACCAAATTAAAATTTAGGCACTAGTTGTGCCTCTTTCTGTAATGTGTTCGTTAAAATTTCTAACAGAATTTGTCAGCCAATTTGTTAAAAATTCTCCAGGGGAATGTTTACAAGACTTGTATACTGTTACACACACAGTGGAACCTCTCGATAACAGACATTATGGGACTGAAAACTTTTCCCGCCAACAGGGAATGTCCATTAATGGATAATTAAATACATTGAGGCCTGCCGACATAATTAAAAAAAATTTCTGATAACTGCAGATTTCAGCTAAAGGGGAGTGTATTGGTTATGAGAGGTTCCACTGTAGTATTCATTTATTCAATAATAGTAGTCGATCTAACTATCGCTACAAAACTTTTCACTGAAATATGGACCGGGACATTGTTTCCTTGGCCAACTAACTGCCCCTATGATGCAAACTGTCTACACAAATGTTACCAAAACTGTCATTTATACAAATGTACAGTCTAAGTTAGGGCTTGACAGATTGAAAAGTAAATTAGGCGACAGTCAAATTTCTTTTTAGCCAAGCATATACAGTGAAATCGGTGTCGGATGGACACTGTATGAGACAGAAAACTGTTTAAAACAGAATCAAAATATAGTCTGTTCAATGATTAATGCTTTGATTTGCACCTTTATAAAGCGGAAATCTGTCTAAAACAAAATATTATTTTGTTGTCTTGATGTTTCGTTTGGTACAAGTTTTACTTGTATTTTCCAAAAACAAGAAGAAAGAAAGACTTCGAAAAAGAATGCTTATTCTTTTTACCCCAGATAGTGTAACCCATTCCCATAGCTGCCAAGTCTCCCGAATTTTAGCTTCATCGCTCGACCTCCCGAAAAGTTCTTAAATCTCCCGAATTTTTATGAAAGTCACAAAAATCCCTAATTGTCCCTAAAAATTCCCTACTTCATTAAAAAAAAATCTCCGCTTATGAAAACAATCCCTAAGGAATTTCTTGTGGGGCATGAAGCCTCTTTTTTTTCCCTTTCGAAATGACGTCACACGTCGTAAATGGGGAAATTCCCTTTTTAAGGAAGTTTTACAAACCCTCTGATGGTAACAAGAAAGTTGTTTGTCTTATCGTGCAGGGAAATGGCTTAGCAGCCAATAGTCCTGGATAATAATTGAAGATTCTAGTGACGCGCATATGGTCAAAATTTCTTTTGTTTAAGTTACGTACGTGCGATATAACAAAACATGAATACTGATAAGCAAAAACATATTTAATCAATTTTAAAGATACTTATTCCGATGAATTTCCTTTCATCAAACGTTCCAGAAGAGGGCTGACTTTTCCTTTTTGTACAAGTTGTGTTACGGACATAAACATCGGTCATGGAAAGACTGCCATCATCACGCATGTGAAATTAAAAAAAAAGCATCGAGCAAGTGTCACAAAAAGTCAGTGTTCTTCAAAAATTGACGGTGTTTTCCTTCATCTTCCGATGATTTTGGGGTCATTCGCTCAGAATGTTTGTTCACACACAGCGTTTCTGATTGAACACAATATTTATTTTTACATCATTGAAGTTTTGGACTCCAATTTCACTAGTTTTTTTGCGTAGGAATTTTATTCCCAAGGGTTTAACTTCCATGTGTGTAAAATCCTTATTTTAATTTAACTTCAGTTTTTGAGTAGGGATTTAATTCCCTACGCTTTAACTTTTATGTTTGGAAAATTCCTATTTTATTTGGAAAAATCCCTATTGTATTTATTAGGGAGTGGTTTTAGCATAAAATACGGGTTTGCGCGAAAATCTCCCGAATTTTCATTTTCAAAAGTTGGCAGCTATGCATTCCTATGTTGATAGACACACTGGAAAAACTTGTGTTGTCCACAGATTCAATTTGGTAATTGCATGTAGAATATTTTAGGTACCAGTACTGATTTCTTAGTCTTCATGGTGGAATTCGTTAGGTCCTTGGTTGAGTGAGACAGCTTGCTACAATACCTTTTCGCAATTCCATCCTCAAAATATCTTGCACCTTCCCTAAACTGCTGTGTCACACCATTTGAGTGTCACCAGTGTACTATTTTCTTATGGAAAATCATACTGTATATAAATAATATAGTTTGCATACCTGTAATTTATTTAACTGACAATTTCTACAAACTAGTCTTTTTACAATTTGTCTAAAATGGAATATTATTTCAGTCTCTTGATTTTTTATTTCTGACTATGGATCGGAAAACTTTATGAACACACAATCTGCAGAAATGAAAGAACTGCATTTAAATACAACAATAAAATTTTTAACATTTTAATTGTTATTTCTCAATTATTAAAGGGAAAAAAAAGCAGTTATTAAAGACTATACTAAGATGTGTTTCTGTCCTTCAGGGTCTGCACTACTGGACTCGAAGCAGTTGCATTTCGGTAGATGGAGGACATTTCTCCTTGCTTGCTCGATTCCTGTTGTTGTGTCTGTGGCTGGGATAATGTACCTCCCTGAATCTCCAAGATTCCTTCTGGAGGTATATATCTGGGATTTTGATTATTTCACTGTAGATTTTTTTCCTTCAAATTTTTCTTTTATTGCCTCACAATTTATGCGCTTTATTAGCAGCTAACATTTAACTGTGAATTTTTGTTTATTAGTCACTTATTTACTAAATCGCTATGGTAGACAGAGATGATCAGAAACACCTAAATATCTCAGTTTTCTCCAGGAGAAAAACGTCCCAGTGTCCTCTATGAGCACCTTGTCGAAATGATAGTTTTCTCACTTAAATTCACATTTGGCATGATTAATCGCAATACATTTTTTAATTTAAATTTTATCACAATCATAAATAATTTGTGTAACTTCATAACTCATTTAAACATTCTAATTTGGATTTTAGGTTGGCAGAAGTAACGAAGCACTTTATGTCTATCGCAAAATACACAGTGGAAATAGTCCGAGGAAATCAGGTGTGGAATATCAGGTAAGGAATGCCTGTAATTTTTGCCTGAAGAGTGTGTATGGTCACAGCGAACTTCCACATAAAAAATATACAATATATAACTGCACTTTTATTGGATGATATCGAAAGACAAACTTAACAGTGTTACCACAAAGGTTCACATGTTTGGTAATCTATAATGACAATTATGATTTTGAAAAGTTCAAAAGGAATTGTGTCCGAAAATTTCAAAGTAGCTGAAAACTTTGTTTTTTTTTTGTTCATGCATGTCAGGCTCACCCACAAAATAGCCTCTACCAGTCAACGCTAGAAGGACTAAGCCGGTCATTTTGACGATTTCGGATCTTGGTCCATTTTCATAGTGAACCAGATTGTTTAACACTTTGAAGACGGGTCAGGGGACTATACCTAGAAAGGCAGTGGGGGTCTGTGTGACTCTCATAACTTTTTCTGGAAATTTTTTAACCTTTTAATATTTTAAAACATGGTATAATATTTTTTAGGACAAAATAGAGTTATAACACAAAGAATTAAGGTTGAAACTATTAAAAAAAAAAAAATTCATTCTTACTGTTATTTATTTTTTTAAGCATTCTGTACATCTTAATATGTGTCAGTGTGGAAGAAACTAGGGACTGGGGTATCTGTATTTTCTGCCCAATAGGATTCCAGCGTTACATCACTTCTAGGTTTTGAATGGGATCAAAAAGCGTAATCTTGCTTTATTTTATTTTTAATTTTTATGCAGTTGGAAGCACCTGACGATGATCTTTCCAAACAGTTTCAACTAAGTTTGTCAATTTAAATATGGAAAAGTTCACATAATTCCAGTGATGTAAAATTAGTATTCATGTAAGCAATGAGTTTTTCGTAAAATATTTTTGAATAACTGACACCCTATTGACAGGGAAGTGTCCCCCAATATCCCATACACTTCTGTTGGCAGCAGTTTCTTCGCAACTGATGGACAATATGTTATTGAGATCTATGATAATTATTTAAATCACTTGACATTTCGGTATAGTTATAGGTTGTTTTTGTGTCTTCAGTGTGCTTTGTGCACCGTTGGAGTATAATTTAATTCTGATTCACACATCCATCATCAGTGCTGTTGCTTGCTTCACTAATGTTTTGCCTTGGATAGTTTTCATTCTCCTCAGAATTCTCATCACCACCACTGCTTCTGAGTTTTTCCCACATAATCTTTGTCAACTTCTGAAAAATTTTCTCTTTGGTGAATTTGCATCTTTTTGCCAATTCTGTGTCAATCATAAGCACGTGAATATTTCTACTTTGCAGATCAAACAGTTTATCAGACAAAATGACAAAAAATACTTACAACAAAAGCTGACACCTGCTGACCGAAAAAAATTGTAAAAAAGTCTCACACGAATAGGGATTACATTGTATTTGATGAACAAAAAGACTATCAGAAGGATTTTGACCTTACAAAAATTAATTGTAACAATGTTGGTAGTATTATACCAACAATATGCAAATGTATTCTAAAATATATGGGAGGGTCAGTGCCTTCCGTCTTTCTAAACATATTGGTTTGTATCTCCCTCCATTGTTAAGAAATATAATGAAAAAAGCTTTAGTGTACAATAACAGATAAACATAACAGCTTAAATTTTATTTTAAAAAATACTGATGATTGATAATAGTAACAAAATGCTTAACAAATGATGGATAAAAGTATGCAATACCGATTACACAAATAAGATGGAAAGTGAAGGTACACATAACTTGATATTAAATAATTCTTTGTGCTACTTTATATTAAAATAAAAAAGGTAAAAGATTATTTTAAAAATAACATAAATTCAAAAATGAATGATGGTTGCCATGTGCCAGCAGACAATAGATTATTTTTGTAAACCTACTGGATGGACACCTTAGTCCCTTGGGGTCACAGTGAATGTTCCTAATCTGTGTATTCATGTGTGTTTTTTGTTTTTGTTTTCGTCTTTTGTATCAGACTGTACTTGGAGTGTTATTGTCAAATAGAAAAAAAAAATTACTTTACTGGTCAAATGATCTGAATATTATAATCAATACTTTTTTTACAATTCATGCCTCTCACAGAGTTGAAACTGATTAACGTTTTGTTGCATTTCATTCTTTTTTTTATTTTTTGGCGCATGCAGTTGACAGAAATGGTGTTGCCAGGCAAGTACCCAGTCCGTCCAGTTACAATTCCATCCAAGAGAGGTTTCTTTCACGAGACAAAGACTGTGGTCCACACTGTAAGTGACCTATTTTTATATTGATCTATTTATACAGTAAAACCTGTAATTAACAGCCACTAACGGGACCAGGAGAATGTTGCCATTATTGGGAATGGCCATTTTATTTCCAAAAAAACACAACTAAAAGTTGTGATCTATACAAAATGATAATCTGTTCTGTAATTGTGATTGCAATCTTCTATATAAATGTGAAAGTATGTATGTACATTTATTCTTTATACAAATCTACAATTTTAGACCGATCATCACCAGATTTTGCATATGTACCAAACAGCCCCAAAGCAGAATATGCCAAAATCTGTGGCGTACGTCGCAGAACAACTAATTCTACTTCAAAACAATCTGGAAGAATTTTAAGAAAGCACTATGTAAAAAACACTATTATAGGAACTTTTACTGCAGAACATTTCCAGTCAGCCGAGGGCTCATTGCAGAACAATACAAAACATTCTGCTTTGGGGCCAAACAGAACCAGGATTGAACCATAAGCTACTTTAAAAGTTCATCAGAGCTGGGCAAATGCCTAAAATGCGCGAAAAACAATCAAGCAACAATGGTTTCTGGGCCCCAACAGTTACTTTCAGAATATTTTCTTTGGTTAGAGATGTGAGGTGAGAATATCCTCCTAGATGTAAAAATTGGAGAATAATCGAAAATATTCATTTTTCTTTTAAATAATTTAATTTTTTTTACTAATTTTGTTTCTATTGTGAAATATAAATCAGTTTTTATTGCCTGAAACATTTACAACAAAACAATTTTTGGTATAATCATCCCCTAATGACAACTTTTAGTTCGAATATTCGGAGAATATTCTCCAGGTCATGATGAGAGGTTTTAAAAGTTTGGTTATAAAGATTTTAGAAACCATTAAATTAAAACATTAAAAAAAAATTTTTAAATTAGATAAATTTTCAGGAATAAGTTCACAACAAATCAAAGTTGATTGATAAAGGAAGCTATTCTTATATAATCACCTTCATTCTAAAAAGACACAGAACTGTTGTTTTCTTCAATTCACATACACTTAAATTTTGTATCAATCACATTTCTTTAAAAGTTGTGCAATTCAGCCCCATGTTGGTTTAACTTTCTTGCTTTCAAACTTCAATATTGTGGTCTACAAACTTCAATATACCCATCTTCTTGACGGGAAGAGAGACAGGGACAGAGAATATAAAAGGACTACCATTATAAATTACTGGAGAATATTATCTTATTGTATATATACTGGAGAATCAAAAATAATAATTATTCTCAAGTTATTTATTGAGATTATTTATTATAATACATGTTATTACATATATTCTTGATAATACTCTCTGGAAAGATTTCGGTAACTGAAGAATATTCTCATCGAGGAGAATATTCTCTGGAAGGACTATTATTAAGAACTTCAGAATAATTCTTATTATTTTCTATAAGAATATTCCCTGGTAATTTATGAAAGTAGTCCTTCCAGAGAATATTCTCAAGGATATTGTATGTAACTATATTATAAATAGTAATAGTAGCTATAAAGCAAAATTTCTACAGTTCTTTCAAGGTTTTCACAGTATCTCACCCTACACTGTTTTTTCTTCTGAAAATGACAACTTCATCCTTCTTTTTGACTTTCTCTAAAATACTCAATGAGAGTGTCCATATCTGTCTCGTGCCAGGTTCAGTTTGCACATTGTCGTCTATGTTTACGTAATTCTCAGCATTGTGAGATCACGGACAGCAGCTTGAATGCAATTTTGTAAATCTTGCATGTATAATTTGGAAATTCAACTTTTACACTGATTTCTCCCATAGAGAATCCTGCTTTTACGAAAGATTTTGTAACAATTTCAGGAAGCAACTGCCTTATTACATATAGCTTATTAAAATCACAGCAAGAATGGAAACAATTTTTGTTAATGTAGGAGCCGGTGATGTAGAACTCATATTGGTCAGCAGAGATTGCATAAAAAAATTGTGGTAGAGTGCTTCTCAACATTTTGTGCGATTCCCTTGGCCTATTGGTTGTGAAACAGCAGAAGTGTTTGTGTGAAATTTTCCTTTAAAGGTTAAAATTCTCCTTTTCATTTCCATGTTAGACAGTTTCTGTTCAACCCAGGTTTTTCAATGTGTATTTTAGCATTGAAATCACAGGACCAAGATTTTTTTCCGTTGTAAACAGGTTTCCGCTTAATACAGATTCCGTTAAAGACAGGTTTTACTGTATTAAAATATCTGATTATATTGATACTGTAATATTGGTTAATAATAATTGGTTAATCGAGAGGGCCGCAACTGGAGGAGATCAGGTGAATCTGGTGCCCTGGGCATGGAACCAGAGGGGCGTGCAAATTTCACCCATTGGTCTCTCTTTTAACTTTACAAGGTGATGCCAGAATGCATGCTTGCCCTGGTTGACCAAGCATCTAGTTGCAGCCCTGTTAATTGATTTACATCGCTATTTTGGCATCCTAAAATTTTGGCTTGTAATGCTGCACAACAGAAACAACATGGCGTGAAAAAACTGATTTGGACCTAGATGCTGCTCCAGCAACCCCAAAAAATAGTTCTCTATTCCCACCCACAAGCAACTAGACCATGCATGCTCAACCCATGATGCGTAGGCCAAATGTAGCTCTTGGAAACATCTGACATAGCCCATGGTCTCAAACCTAATTTTCTGAACTAAGTGGCACATTCTCAGATCACTTCAGTGACCCACAGCACATTTACAGATCACTTAAGTGACTCGCAGCACATCCACTTTTCAATTAAGTGGCCTCTGGAAAAACCATAAATCACTCAAGTAGCTTTTTTCCCCTTCTCCACTGCCTTCAATATACCCAGGAAAAGACAGCATACATAATTTTTCTTCCCCATAGAGTATGGGGAGAGAACTCCCTTGAAAATCAGCATAGGGAAATACATATTTTTTCTTGACTATGTCCAAAGTGGTCATTGTTTGGAGGTTATCTGTAATCTTAAGTGTATGGAATGTGTTTAGTTCCAACAAAATTTGGCCATCATTCTGAGATTACCGTTGTTCTGAGGTGGCCGTTAGAGGAGGTTTTACTGTACTTTTTTATTATTTGTGGTTATTTAATTCCATAGGAAAGTTACATTTTCTGCTAATTGCTGTTTTCATCCTCTATTTTTCAATAGTTCTTCAAAGCGTACGCACAAATGTTCTCAGCCTCTCATATTCGCCTAACAATCTGCTTGTTGATGGTTTGGGCTATGATCTCATTTGGGTAATATATAATTTTCCATTATTATTATTATTCGCTACTCTAGAAAAAAAATCATTATCTGAGCAAGAAAGAATCGATGAACAGAAATAGTTTACTGTCTAAAGAATATATGTATTTAAGCTATAAACCTTCATACCCAAATTTAAGATAATCAACGTGTTCCCACAGTGCACATGATTGTTTCTGACTTGGACAGCCACACAAATTCTGAGCTTCTTGCATCTGAAGTAAGGGTCTGCAAACAAAACAGATAAGCTGCTAAAAAAGTTTTAAAATGCATGATTCCCGATGTGTATGATTGCACTATATTAATATTTGCACCAACAGCTGCTTGACAGTGAATTTTTCATTGGATGGATCACACAATGGACATGATTTGGTTTTGATGATAAGCTCGAAAACTTCTGAAATAGAATAAGCTGTCTTGTGTGCAGCTCAGTTTAACCTCCACGAGTATCCAGGTTTGAACCCCACCGGCGCCACAATGGTGGTCAGTTGCTTTTCTGTGGTTCCAACTTTTAGGCACTAATGCAAGCTGATCTCAGTTAAAAAGTCTCACCACGAAGAGAAACAGGCCTACAACAGTACTAATATTGAATAATTATATTTCACTCACAATTTGAAATACAGATGACAGCTCTGAAAAATCAGACATAACACTAGGTACACACTCAGACTGTAAAATACTCATACTTTGTTCCTGACTCTGTCACGAAGCTGGAATGGAGGAGCTCTTGGCAATGGTATAAGTCCACTAGTTGTAAATAGTTATGTTATCAGGACTCTGTTAACATAACTATTTAGTAATTAAAACTATTATTATAGGTATAATTAAACTATCAGGACTCTGTTAACAGAGTTACAGAGTCCTGGCATTCATTCAGTAAGGAGTGAATTAAAAGATCCCCCAAACAAAAAATTACAATCTATCCTTCTTTTGCAATAGCAAAACACAATACTAGGTGCTATGCAAAACCATCTTGTCTGAAATACCAAAAAAAAACTGGTGTTAAAAGTTAGTTTCAGATGGAACTGAATTAAGGCTGTTTGCAAAAATTTTTTGTCCAAAAGGAAAAAATTTATGTAAAACTGTGATGCACATTACAGAACAATCATCGCTGCTGCAGAACAATCTGGAAGAATTTTGAGGAAAGTGTAGAAAAAACTATTATGGAAATTTTTACCACAGAACTTTTCCAGTCAGCTGAATGCTCATTTCAGAACAATGCAAAACATTCTGCTTTTTGAGAGTTGAATGACTCTCACTCTAGTGTTTTAATATTGTTAATTTAGACAAAATTGTGTTTTTCAGGTTCTTTGGCATGACGGCCTGGTTTCCATCTTATGCAGCTCATCTCAAGAAGATGGAATTCAGAGCAAAAGCTGCTGAAGAGACCAATTCTGTTATCAGAGACGAATCATTCAACACGAGCCTGGAGAATGTCCATTTCAGCAACTCTGTGTTTTTCAATGTCCGTTTCTCTCAAGTTCTCATCAGCCACAGCTCTTTCACCAACTGCTCTTTCTGGAACTGCACTTTCAGCGACGTCTATTCTAGTCAAACATACTTCACCAACTGTGATTTCGAGGACACAATCTTTGTAGATACAGATTTTTACCAATACAAGTTCAGATCGTGCTCAATGCTGAATACCCACTTCTATAGCACAAAAGGTACTTGTTGAGACATCTGTTACTTTTTGATCAGGAATACCAGAGCAAAATTGTATAAAATTTTCCTTCATCCAGCAACTAAAGTCATGTTTGAGTTGTTGTGGGCTCTGTCCATAGCGAAACACAACTTCATTTAGTATGTTTGGTTGGTTGCTGTGCAGTTGTGTGGGCATTGTGCTGCACTTTCATCCTGAAGATCCGGGTTAGAACCCCATTGACAGTACAGTGGTAGTTGGCTGAAGTTGGTTTTCTGCTGTTTTCCAGCTTCAAGGCGCGAATGCAAGCAGGTCTCCTGTTTGAAAAGCCTCTCTTCAGAGAGGAAGCAAATAACACGATACTGACATAACATGAAAATTCAAGTATTTCCATCTTTACTTCAGAAAATGGAAGACAGATGGCAGCCTGGACATAAAATAAACACAACTTGACAACATAAATACGTTAGAGCCACGCACACACTCAGAATACACATTCCGACATGTGCCGATTTGTTAGAAATTTTGCCGAGAAATGTGTACAAGGTGCGTGTATAGTTAAGTAGTAGTAGTATGTTTCATTATACAGCAGAACTTTGATTTACGAGATTTAGTTTGATTCAAAATAATTTTTTTTTACTTCTTCAGGGCCAACTGACCCTCTTTCTTTCATGTTGGCAGATAAGCTACTATAAATTCCCGACATTTTATGCTGCTCTCAGTCTGCAATTTAGTAGCTACACAAAGAAAATTTTAGGCACCTATACCAATTTTTTGGTCTCCATGGAGGCCTGGGATTTCTTCAGCTTTGTGATATAATTAAAAAAATAATATTTTTATATTATCACAAAAAATGAGTAACTTTGCCTGGTTTTAATTTATACAAAAATTGCCACGTTTTTAAGACAACCACCTATTTCGTCAGCTTGGACAGGCTTTATTAACCTCAGTCGTGAAAAAACTTTCAACACTTTACAACAGATGGCTCCCCAATTCGCATCCAAAGACCACTCGGACGCAGCAAATACAAAGGCGAACTCTTCGGACGACCAGACGTAAACATCACTCTTCATTCGTGTGAGTTCTGACCACGAGGTCCTGATGACGGCTCTCCATTGAAGAGCCGAAACGCGTCGACCATTCGACCGGTTGAATTTATTTGTCTTAAAAACGTGGCAATTTTTGTATAAATATTTTTATACATAAAATATGTATAATATATTCAAGGTGGGTATAATTAAACTGCCATTACTCAGACCTACTATTTGCACCTATTCTGGTGTACATATTTTGTTGAAACTTGGTATGTACATTACATGGGCCATAGGAAAAAGAAAATTGCAGTAAAAAAGTAATTATAGTTCAAATTTCAGCCTCCAGGTAAAAAAAGTGAGGGTAGGAGGGGTGCATAAAGTGCAGAAAACATAAATTGTGTAAACATGAACTAATGCCCTAATTAATTAATCAGGATATTTGTTCAATATGCATTCGATTGATGTCAGTCACATGTGCAAAATGTGCTATAGGATGTTCACCAGTAACACAAAAGATTGGAGACTGTTTCATGGTCTTTTTAGGGATGTTTGGGTAATTTCAAGAAGTTTGCCTGAATACCTGGCATCTTCATTCTCCAGATATGAATCCTGTGATTTCAGGGTGTGAATCCTGGTTGCGGGGATTCCTGAAATATCATATCTACTTAGAAACTGTGTGGGCTTTGCCTAAATCAAAAGTCAACATAACATGCCGTGTTGCCAAAATATTCCTCAAGAACCACTTCTCGCTACTGTTGAAAATGCTATAATGCGCTTTCAACCTGTGATTGTCACTAAAGGAATGCACATTGAACAAATGCTATGATTAAATAAAGTTTAATGTTTCAAACTTTTGTTTTTTGTTCTCCATATACCATGTTTTCAACTGGTGGTCAAAATTTAAATTATAATTTTTTTTTATTGCAGTTTCGTTTTTGTCATGGTCTATATAACATATATCCAAGTTTCAACAGAAATATGTCCACTACAATGGGTACAAAATAGGTCCAAGTTGTATTTCTTTAATTATAATTGCCCTGTATTATAAGTGCAATAGAATAATCATATAAGCTAGTGCTGTTGTATGCAATAGAGACCCATCAGTTTGTCTGTGGTCAACTACTGGCAGTGTTCTTCCAATAGTTTTTGAATGTCATCCTCATTCACCTTCAGTCCCATGGTCTTCCCAAAAGGCACAATGTCTTTGACAAATGGTGGCTTCTATTCATGAGCCAACTCATCAAAGTTACATCTATGGCTAACACCTGGGACCGGTACTGATCTAAATGCCTTGTCTCCTGGTCAGCATACTTCAAAAATGCTAACCACGACATCGTTGTTTAAAACGGAACATGTCCCACTGTGGACTCTGTATCTTTTACTGTGAGATAAGCATGTGACCCATGATAAGAGTCCTTGAGATCCTGATCAAAGTTCATGATAAGATTAAGCCTTCTGAAGAGTTCTGTCTTGTTTATGACATTCGGGTACCAATCGAACGGGTCTTGATTTGATGTAGTAAGGATTAGGCGTGCTTTGATTTGCACAAATCCGCCTTTGACTGGCACTCTAAGTGGATATTTGTCTATGAGACATAGGAGAGAGTCAAAGGTTAGTCAGGAGTAGAAGTTGTTGATGATAACTACGTTGTGTGCCATGTATCCATCCTACCAGTCACCTCTCATCTTGTGATAAGCATCTGGGACATTGAGTGCTGTATGTGCCGACTTGCCAGTACCAGGGCGTCTCCAGAAAACAAGACAGGAGACAGGCAGTTTGCCAATTTCTTGGGGTTTCATATAGTTGAGCATAGTTGTTGAAAAAGGTATGACATTCTGTAGTGATATTGAGCCAATGAGTTTTTGCTTGTCGTCCACCACATATCGGTACACGTCATAGTTGGCATTTTTGAAGTATGCTGACCAGGAGATAAGCCACGTTTAGATCGGTACTGGTCCCAGGTGTTAGCCATAGATGTGAGTATTCCTTTGTCAGTAGGTAGCTATTGAGTGATTCGTTCATAGTCTGAAAGGAGTTTACAAGGTGATTCAGCTGGTCTGTCAGCCATTCCAAAAGTCATTGTGTATGCTTGAATAGATTTAAAAGTCACATACCTGCGAATAGGTATTTGTAGCCAGTTTTTCTGGGTACAGCAGGTTGTGCTTTAATCAGACGATAGTTCCCACGGTGATAGCATGTTGTGGTAGGTATGATCTGATATGTCATTCTTTAATCCGATTACGTTCAATGATTCAACCAGCCCACAGTTTTCTCCAATCATTAAACTTCAACCATAGATCCTAGAAGATGGCAGATGCCAGCACTATAACAAGCATCACACAACTTCAGGATAGGTTCACAACACATTCATGCTCATTGTAAAGTATACCAATTCGTTAGAAGTTCCATAGGAGAATATAGAGACGAGGTGCATGTGTGGTGTTGTAGTAGTCGTTTTCTCCTAACAAAATTGAGGGTTGTCTTTAAGGTTTGTTCCGTTTAGCACACTGACTGGAGACTGCATGGAAGCAGGGTTGCCCTTACCAAAGGCTGGGCTTGCTACAGAAATTACAGCAGAATTGGGTGCGCCTCAACAATTTCGGAGCATCAAGAATATTTAGGACTCCCTTTTTTCCCCGATTATATATATATTTTGTGGAGGCTGAAAGGAACCAGGGCATCTATTATTTTAGAGAAATGCTGAGAAATATTCATAGAAAAAATTTTATATACTCGATTGAATGTCAATTAACACAGAAATTAATGAAAATTCACCACTGAAGGTAATTTCAAACTGATGAGAGAAACAATTCCCGAAACTGATGAAAATTTTAGAATTAATGAATCAAAAATAACAGAGAAATAATTCCAACACCAATAAAAATTCAGAATTAATGAAAGAGGAATAATTCCATAATTGGTGAAAATTCATAATTGACAAGAAAACAAATGCTTGGAATCAAAGAAATTAATAATTCCACAATTAATGAAAATTCTAAATTAATTAAATTAATGTTTCTGCAATCATTGTAAATATAGTACTAATGAAATCAATAATTTTGTATTAATTGATGAAAACTCAGAATTTACAGTATAAAAAAATTCCAGAATTGACGTAATGTGAGAAATAATTTTAAGCATTAGTGAAAGCCTCTAATGATTTACAGTGAGTGTGGGGCCCAATGCGACTGCACCTGCCATACAGCTCTAAGGGTGGCTCTGTCTGGCATATGTGTTGTTGAAAGCGAAGAACCTTCTGTTCAGATGAGACCACGTGAAGCTGAGCAAACAAAGTGCAAAATGTTTGCTTGCCTTGCAAATCAGTTATAGACTAAAGTTCCACCTAGGTTTTACTTTACTTGCATATACAACATGTCTTACCTTTTATTACTGTTGAAACATTTTCTATGCAATTCAGTTTCTACTAATTATTTTCTGATACTAATTAATTACTTTAATCTTATTTAGGTGGATGCAATATTGACTTTGACATCAAATTCGAACTGTCGGATTTATTCTTCAAGAATTTGTTCTCTCAGCTTGCAATATTCCTTGGCACATTAGCCTCAGCATTTCTCCTTGATAGATTTGGTCGAGTTCACACTATGGGTTAGTAAAACATCTCATTAATTACTGTATGTACACTGTAGAAATGTTTGTTACTTGTATAAGCTGAGTTTTTTTTGTCCAAAAATTTTTCTATATTGGGGAGGTGGGCACTTAAGTTAGTTTTTGAGAGGAAAAAAATCAAGCTAAGTTTGACCAGCATCTACTTATTGCAGGGGTGCACTAATTCCAGCCCACAATGTGAATTATGCTCTACCCGCAGAAACATAGCCATCTTTGCTGCATCATTGGGCAGCCTCCTGGGTTGATCAATGCTCTAAGATCCCCCTACAAATGAACACAATTGATGGTCATTGCTATGCAAAGTCATCTTAGGCTCTCTTCTGCACCAAGAGGCCCGGGGGGGGGGGGGGGGAAGCAAGAACTTTTGGTGCATGTGTTCACTCCAGGTGAGTCCATGCATCGAGACGGCCCTGTTTGAAAGGTGTTACCAACAAAAGTATCAATCTACATGACATGATGTACACCAGTTCGTGGCCTGCAAACAGTAGCCATCTTGTGTATCTGGCAAGTATGCTGCTCTGATTTTTTGAGTGTCTGTTTTTTTTTCTGTCTTTTCAAAAGGGAGATAAATGATAGGAAATGCGCAAGAAGAAGAAAAAACAATGCTTCTGATTTGTTTTGCAACAAATCCCATAGAACTTTGCTGTATAGCTCACAAAGTCACATGACTTTGTATATACTTGCAACGTTCGTGGTGGTAGACAAGCATCTTACCACCACCTCACTCGGGTGCAGATAGTATTGACTAGCAACCATTCTGGGGAAAAAATACCTGGCATTTCATGAACGTTGCTGGCAGCAACTAAAATTAGTTCTACAAGGTCCATGTCACTGCCAGCAAGAGTCTTATACACAAGGTACACTGTGAAGTTATTTTGTAGAATTATAACAGGCTATTTTAATTGAATCATTTTGCATGTGAATTAAAGGTTCTGGACACACAATGCTCTCCAGTTGCATACATTTGTGACCATACTTTCCTAAGTGAAATTGCATTGCTGTTTCCTACGTCCTCACCAAATTTGAATGATCAATTTCGGATCGCCCTGTGGTATAATATATGAATTTTCTGGTGTCATTGATTGGTCAAAGTCCTCCCAGTTTGTTGTTAAGTAATTAAATTCTACATGGCATTACTTTGTAGATCATGGTTACTCATTTTGTGCAAATGCTTTTCATAACATGATGCAATTATAATTTTTTGAGTAATTTTTTTATAATAGTTTTCACTTAATAATTTTTTTCAAAGGTGCCTCTTTGTTTTTCGCTGCGGCATGTATACCATTTTTCTGGCTCGTCAAAAGCATCAGAATGGTTCTCGTGTTTGAAGCTGTGTTCAGTTTTGTGTGCATTAGTGGTTGGAATGCTCTCGACGTTCTTTCGACTGAGGCTTACCCTGCCCATATCAGGTTAGTAAAAGAAAATATATTGGTTACATTTTTTTCTTCCTGCACATTCTTGTAAATTACAGTGACCTCTAACTTATGACATGATTTTCTGCACATACAGTCTATGAGACAGGTACATAATGCTTATTCACTTATGCGTCTGTCTTTCCCCCCCCCCTCCCTTATGCATCTTTTTTTCCTTGATCCCTTGCACCAGTGCATAAGTGAAAGGTCACTGTATGTGCTTTTTGTTCTTGAGACACTGCAAACGTTCAGTCATGAATCATTTTGCATGCGTTCCATCTTTGCTGTACTTGACTTTATTTTGTGTGTTACAGTAAACAACCCCGCCTCTATGGTGGTCGAGTGGTCAGAATGACAGACTCGTATCGCTAGGCTCAACTTCACACCATTGCCACAGTGATGGTTGGCTGAAGTTTCTTTTCTGTGGTTCCCAATTTCAAGGCACAAACGTGAGCCGATCTCCCCATTAAAAATCTCGCCACACGGAGAGCAACAGGCCTACAAGGGTACAAATATTCAAACATCACACTTCACTCAGAATTTGTAATGCAGATGGCAGCACTAAAAATTCACACACAATGTACTATATATGTACACACTCAGACTGTTAGGTTACACACACTCCAGATCCATCTCAATCGGTAGTAAATTTCCCATGGCAATAGACTTAAATCATATGAGTATTACCAACAAGCTCAGAATAGATCTATAATACACTGCCGTCTATATGAAGGAATTAAATCACTACAGTATGTATCAGCCAATTCATTCTTCCAGATATCTAGAAACTACAGTCGACACTCGTTATAATGACCGGTAGGATAAGTCCCAAATGTTTTCATAGAACAACTATCATATATGTTCTACTTTCTATATAACACCACTGCCAATGTAACGTCCGTTTTCGACGAGACTAAGGTATATCAAGCACAGACTATATAACTAAAATTTCCCACCATGCTGGTCCCGTCCCCCCCGTCCTCCCGCTGTTTCTGGGCATGCCAGATAATGTGTGGGGAAGGGGGAGAAGGTGTTACATTTATTGCAAAGGATTTAGAATAAATGATTATTTGCAAGAGTAAGAAACACATGTGTATATGCTTTCACTTGCTGATGTAAATTTCCTTCGTAACAACTCCTTTGAGCGACCCCTTTGGAATGTCCATCCACATAAAGGTTTCATTATTATTTTTTTCTTGTGAGCGTCAGTTCTGCCACATGTTTCATCTTTCATCTTGGTGCACCAAATAATGATGGTTACACTTTAGCTAATTCAAAACTCAACTATATAATATCTTTTCATTGCTCTTTAGGATTGAATTTGATTAGAGGAATGCAAATTTGTTGTTGTATCCCATTATTGGGTTGTTGATAAATATTCGGGCTGCAAATCAATTAAATTTTTTAACTGGTTAAAATGAAAATTTTTTGATTGATCAATCAACCTATTAATTGAATTTTAATAGAATATTTTTCATAACTGTATAAATTTACAAATATACAATAAGTTTATTTGTATAATATATATATAAATATTCTACAAATATACTAATACAAATACAACGCCACAACAGACAAAATGCCCAACGAGGTGGCTGATAAAAAGATGCCCGTAACAAATATGGATGTCAAAAATACAACAACCCAATTAAACATGCAATTAACAAAAAATTATTATCAATATATACACATGATAAAATATAATGCCCATAAAGAATACTTATGGTTGCCTTTTTTCTAAGTATGGATAGAGCTTCTCGATTTACCCCAACATGTTTATCGTATTTCTTTTTAAACGTGTCAATTGTGTTACAATTTACTACCTCCGGGGGTAAGCTATTCCATTTATTAACAACCCTATTAGAGGAAAAATTCCCTGCGAGACCGTAACCTTGCATTGTCCCTCACCAATCGATACTGGTGCCCCCTTGTAAAAGCAGTCGATTGGCGGTGTACTAAAAGTTCATGGTCCATCCTATCCATCCCATTGAAAATTTTGAACACTTCGATCATATCTCCTCGACACCTGCGTTCATCCAATGTAAACATACAAATATACAATATTTGTAACAACAAATATTGTATATTTGTAGAATATTTTTCATAACTGTAACATTAACTGATGCTGTAAAAGTATTTTTTATTCATTTCATGCTAATTTTGGTTAATTTTAAACAAATATGGTGATAGGCGAAATCTGAAACAGAGGGAATTATTTCCATATAATCAATGTAAGTCCAATTAATTTGTTCTAGACGTTCCAAAATATTACCAAAAAACTCATTTTATAGAGAATAAATATAGAATTAAATACTAAAAACAATAAGTAATTAATATAAAATGAATATAAAAGACTAAATAAACTAAAGAATAAATGAACATTTAACATGGAATGTACATTTTTATACCTTTCTGAAGATACTTCTGAAGACGGCGAGAAGGGGGAAGGGGGAGATGCATATATCATTGTTTGGAAGGGGGATTCTCATAAGGACCTTAGTTGCCAAGGATTATCTTATGGTCACTTCCTGGGGCACTATCTGAGTTCACTTGAATTTGGACACAAAATTTTCTTCCCGAAACTTGTCGGAACTCGCACCTGTGCCATGCCTAGTAACACTGTGTATGCCAGTATGCCTTTCAAATTTTTTGAACCAGCCATTGCTGGCCTTAAACTGAGTAAGTACATTTGCACTCGTCCGAGGCATTTTCTTAATAAGATCAGCATACAACAGTCTGTCCTTTTCGGAGAGGTCCTCTGAAACAGTCATCATCTCACTATTTTTCATTGATCCAAATTAATAATAACTACTACTATTTAACCGTATATGCACCTTAGACACATTTCTCTTCGGAATTTCTAACGAATCGGCACATACCGGAATTGTGTTCTCAGTGAATGTGTGGCACCTAACATATCTTTGTTGCAGAGTTGTGCTTGTTATGTGTTCATGCTGCCATCTGTCTTACATAATAACTGTTTGATATTTTCAATTGCTTGCGATCTCTGTTTCGTTAGCACATTTGCACCTTTTGCTACATTAGCCTTCTTTATTGCTTCTTTTTTTTGCCAGAATGGAACTTATTGTGGATGGCAACATCCAATATATGCAGCTGATTACAGCAATCTCAATGCCACTCGTATTTTTCAATGATTTCCTTCTTCAAGTCGATCATATCCTTGTCTTCTTCGAAGGGCTGCTGGCTCTGGAAACTTTCTTTGGTTTCATGGAATTGTTTGGCTAAATGCGCAAGGTGATGCTCACACAAGAAACCCCACGCTGAGCAGGAGAACGAAAATTAGCAGCAATGTCAAGTGGGAAAATTGACACAATCTGGAGCAACCAATGAAAACGAGACAAATTTTTTTGCTATGTGAGTCTGTCATTATAACCACTCGACCACCGCAGCAGCAATGCACAGATACCAATAAATGTTCATTAAATCGCTAACCTTGAGACCTTGTAGTGGTTTGCAGTTTGCTCAAAAGATAGCATTTTTCGTATGGGAAGAGGAAAAATGCTATGACCTAATTTTTGATTTCTAACATATGTATTGCTTCATCTCATGTCTGTGTTGAAATTAATAAAGTTAATTCTTGTCTTTCAGATCTACTAGCTACGGATTTCTAGTCACTGTGAGCCGATTAGCTGCGATTCTGGGTAATGTGGCATTCAGTGATAATGTCACTTGTCCGAGGGCTGTACCACTGATCACAGGTGCTGTAGTCCTGCTTACTGGAGCAGTGTGCACGAACCATCTGCCAGAAACCAGAGACTATCTTCTTTGAAGCATGACGAAAAGTTTGGATTGTACGGTGTGAAAAAGAGGAAAATTCTGTCAAATGACTTTATTGCAATAGTTTCGAAGAGTAATAATAGGGTGGGAAAGGGGGGGAGGAAGAGAAAATTGTTCTTTTTCGGGCAACTTAGCATCATTACAATCAAACTGAACGAGACAATCTTTTCCGAGAGGTTGAATCTCTTCATTTTTCTCTCATTTTTGTTCTGTTTCCTATTTCTGTATGTGAAAGTGTAGGTTCAGTCTTTCAAAGAGTCCCTGAATATTATATTTATTTATTTATTGCAAAATAGAACAGTGTAAAAGTAAATACTCGATGGTGTTTGTTTCTTTTTAATTTTCTTCTTTGTGATTGTCTCTATTACAGTAAGAACAAGTCCATATTCAGCGAGAGTCTGGATATAACGAGGAAATTTAATGTTAAAGTGTATTTACACTGACAATACTCAGCCATCTGTAGCTGAATCCAACAACTGGGATGACGAAAAAATTGGCAGGGGTGCTGAACTGCACGGGAGCCTGTTTCCTACAATCTTCTTAATCATGCCTTTTAAAACATTGATTGATAGAGGGCATTTACTTAGGTTGTGAACATTTTTAAACTTACAATGATAAAGATAAAACAATTTTATGAGCAGCATGCTGCGGTAATGTAAGACATATTGACCTGATCTGGTCCTCAGAATGCCTTTGTAGATCTTTACCCATACCTTTGTAGTGGGTAAAGATCTACAAGTTGATCTACAAGATCGAGCAAGTTGTCATACACAGCTTCTCTTTTCCGATGCAGTGAGAACTGAGTGCTAGTATTGCCACTGTCAAACCACCTGGAGGTGTTGCGCTATATATTGTAGTTTCAATGTGATGGAATCTCCCAGGGAGGAAAAACAGCAAGTTTCCTGATCTCCTGCCAGAAAAGTATTTTGTTTTTCACTCTGGTTTTTTATAATATATACCTGAATTATGGGTGCTTTTTTCACCTACATAGGCGTGAATTTGTATTTGAATTCTTACCTGCACTTTGTGTAAATTCTCAGCTATGCAGGGTGTTCTGTTAATGGATCGACAAACTCAGAGGGTTGTTAGTGGACATCAAGAGGAACAAAAATTGCAATGGAACATGGTGTCGCAAACCCTGTTGAGAGGGTGAAAATCGTGAAAAACACATGCAGGTTTTGATGTCGCACTGGGAGGACAAAAAGTGCAATAATAACTACGAGAAAGATTTATGTGATTAATTATTACAAGAGTTGTTGGAAGTGGCAGCTGCTGACATCATTGCACAGTCTACAATGACATAAAAATGATTCCCGGATGCGTGCTTGAAGACACCAGGTATGCTTTTTATGTCTGCCGCAGCGACAACAATCCGTGCTATGAGATCTTCCTGTGTGTCCACAGGCGTCACATAAAGGAGTGATTTAAGGTAACCCCATAGGAAAAAGTCAAATGGATTGAGATCTGGCAAACGTGGAGGCCAAGCAATAGGTCCTGTGTGTCCAATCCACCTCTTTAGGTATGTAACAGGTGCGGACAATGCCTCATCGGCTATTGCTGTTGGTACATCCACTGTGCTAAGCGCTCATTGCCATCTGCTCGACCATAAATCAGATGCATATCAGCTTATTCCTCGTTCGTGTAGTCAGCCATCACGATGCTCATTGAAACACAACTACTACATGTGCTTACTACTGCAATTTACGTCGTCCACAGCGCATGATCCTACCCTAGCGCATGCGTTTTACAACGCTGCTTACGTCAGATATGGTGAGCGAACCCACAAATGCATTTAGTGATCAACTGACACCCACCTTTTGTCTCCTCTGGACTCAGAGCCTGCATGCGTTTTTTGCGATTTTCACCCTCTCAGTGTGGTTTGCGACACCATGTTCCATTGCAATTTTTGTTCCTCTTGATGCCTACTAACAACTCTCTGAGTTAGTCAGTCCATTAACAAAACATCCTGTAGAGAATACAATGTTTTGAATCACATTTTTTTTTTTCTGCTGAATCTTTCTTCCCATTTTGTCATTAGTCTCCGTACGAAGTTTATTGTTATTACAGTAGTTAGATCCAGCTATAAATGACTTGAGTAGTATTAGTTTATGTACGAACACTATGTTTTTAGTATAGTGTTAACTTTATTAGAATTCTGTAGCTTTCAGCGAGGAGTTTTTTCAACATCTCTGAATTAACCGTTTATTTGGCAGTGCTGTGCTCAAGCAACATGAATTTCTTGTATTTTTCTAATGAAGGCATCGTATACTTTTGAGGTCGTTTCGGCATTGATGCCTCTAAGCAACTCCTAAACATTTGATTTTTACTTGTGAGCTGTTTATGAAGTTTCTGTAATTACCAACAGATTTGCTCAAAGGTGCACAACTGCATGTCTCCTACCCCAAAGCAGAATATGCCGATATCTGCAACGTGCATTGTAGAACAATGTGGAAGAATTTTAAGAAAAGTGTAGTGAAGAAATAACTTTATGAGAATTTTTACTGCAGAGCATTTCTAGTCAGCCGAGGGCTCATTGCAGAACAATGCAAAATATTCTGCTTTGGGATGGGGGTTCTCCTATTTCCTGACAAACCAAGCAAGAACAATTTTTGAGAGGGGGTGGGGGGACATATTGCTGTGAGTTCTTCAACATTGATAGAAAAGTGAGTTGAGAAACACAGTAAATGACATTTTTACACTATTCAAGTCTATGTAAATCATATAACTACAGTGTGTTCCCTGAAGTGCACATCCAGGCCGATGTGTTGGAAGGGCAAATTCTAAGTTTGTTGACTCTCTTGTATTTTATGGGACAGATAAATTTTCCCATATTATTCGGATCTTGGGAGGGATGGTCGTTCCCATTGCTCACTTTGGAGCCATGCCTGAGCAAATGCAGACATCTTCAACTACAAATGAAGCGAACACAGACATCATCAGCTGAAAATGGAGTGAAAGTAGGCATCTTCAGCTACAAATAGAGCCAAGGTAGATGACATCTTCAGCCTTTGAATGGAGCGGAGGCAGGGATTTTCAGCTATGAACCAAGCTGAAGTAGACATCTTCAGTTGCGAATACAGCCACCTCGTTGGGCATTTTGCCTGTTGTGGCGTTGTATTTGTATAATAGGATGAAGGCAGGGGAATCCAGGACGATGTGTCTGAGAAGCAACTTATTGTGTAGGTGCATCTGATCATCCTGTATTTTATGGGACAGACAAATTTTTTGCCATATTATTCGGCTCTTGGAAAGGGTGATCACCCTCTCCCCCCCCCCCCACCTCTGGGTTCGCGCTTGGCGACATCCTATATTTTTTTAAATATTGGTAATAAGTTTCTTTTTTCGTGTAAAATAGTATTCAGGGCATCCCTGATTTGCTTAAACACAATCTTTCAATTTTTTTTTTCTTTTCTGGATATTTCAATGCTTGTCAGTTAAAGGGGGGTTGTTCCTTGTTAACAAGGAACTAACAGTGTTTCAAATTAACAAACTAAGCTTAAACTAACAGTGGGAATTTTAAAAAAAAGAGTATACAGAATATATTATATCGTTATCGTCCCCCTCATGCTAGAAGCATAAATGTGCAAATTTTCACTTTTTGGGTTTATCAACTGGTTTGTTCCTGTATTTTGCTATCTAAGTTTTGTCAGAAAGGTGAATGTTTAACCTCTTATCGAGACATTCGTTAAAAAGCATTTTAGAAAAATGACACTCCAGTAACATGGGTAGATTATTATATTCAAACCTCATTTCCCACGTTTTGAAAATTTGCACATTCGTTCTTCTGACATGAGGGCAGATAATATCATATAGGATGGGAAGGACTACCAAAACATTTGAGTTTCTTTTATAATTTGCACAATGGTGGTAATGCACTCGACTCTAGGTGAATGAATGCAAATCAAATGTTCCAACGAAAAGCCACTCACACCTTAACCCCTTGAAGTGAAGTGACGAGTCCAGGTCGTTATGAAATCGTATGTCTGAGCAGTGCTGCCTGAAAATAAATTACAGTTCAAGGGGTTAACACTTGTCAATTGAGCAGAAATGCTCAGAACTTTGTCTAGAAAAAAAAGAGAGAAGTGCAGAAAGTAAAGGTAAAAAATTGACCAATCAGAATACCAGTATCACAATTGAGGGGGTTGAAAACAAAAAGGGATGCAAGTGACAAAATTTGTAAAATTAAGTTAAGTGCTTAAAGTGGTTCCTTTACCCCAGTGCTTTTCCCAAATTGGGCAATATCGCCCCCGATGGGTGATGGAATGGTCCAGAGGGGCGATAGAAGCTACAAATTTAACATAGGATCCTATGGGTTCACTTGAGTTTTTTTTTTTTGGGGGGGGGGGATGAGAGAAAATTGTTTTTAAAGAAGGGAGCGATGAAATGAAAAGTTGGAGAAACTATGCTTTACCTAATATCTGACTACTTAACCATAGATGCACCTCGTACACATTCCTCTACGGAATTGGTACATGCCGGAATGCGAGTTTGTGTTGTGAACCTGAACGTGAAATTTGTTTCTGTGTGTGAAGTGTATTGGTTGATCACTTAAACCGTTGGAGGCCTGTTGCTCTCTGTGGCGAGACTTTTTATCAGTGAGAGAGACTCGCATTTGCGCCTTGAAGTTGGGAACCACAGAAAATCAACGTCAGCCTACCAACACTGGCGACGTTGGAGTTCGAAAACAGGTAAGGCTGCTTTCAGCCCCTCCAATGTTTTCTTCACGTCGGCGCCTCGGTGACCCATGAAGCACCCAGGGTGCTAGATGCTCATGTCAAATTTCGAGCTCGCGAGCACATTAATCAACGTTACAGTTAAATTACCTTGTACAAATTGCATTTAAGGATTGCAATTATCCTGATTTCAAGCATACATATGCCAAACTTGCCGTAAGGGTGCCTTTCTTTCAATGATGGGGGCAGCCAGTGCTCGCGCGCGGCCGCTGTGGTGGTCGAGTGGTTATAGTGACGGACCCGCGATGCGAGGATCCGGGTTCGAACCCCACAGTGGTGGTCGGCTGAAGTTGGTTTTCTGTGGTTCCCAACTTCAAGGCGCGAATGCGAGCCGATCTGCCCGTTAAAAAGTCTCGCCACAGAGAGCAACAGGCCTACAACGTTACAAATATTCAATCATTACACTTCACTCACAATTTGAAGTATAGATGGCAGCACTGAAATATCATACACAACACTGGCTACACACTCAGACTGTTCGGTGTACGCACACTCACTTTGTTCCAGACTCTGCCACGAAGCTGGGCTGGAAGAGATCTCGGCAATGGGATAAGTCCGGTGGCAGAGAACCGGACGTTCATTCAGCCAGTGCTCGCGACTAGAAAAAAGGTTGAAGACCTCTGCGCTGTATCTCTTTCAGACCGGAACATTCATTTTTTGGAATTTTCAAAATGTTTTGGCATTTTTAATACAAAAAAAAAAATGCATTTAAAACATGGATATGTCAGCAAATATTTATTTTTTTCAAGTTTTTTTTTTGTGAAGAAATTATTCACTTCGTTCAATTTTTTTTACCCAATACGATGCAGAGTTTATACATCTTTACATACAAATTTTTTCCAGAATTTTATTGCTAAATTTTATGTGATAAATCACACCTTTGTCCCGGTAACACTTTCTCCTTGAAGCCATCTTAAACCCCCCACTTCCTGAAAGTTCGAACTTTGAGCGCTGTCTTCTGATGAGAGCCCCCAAAGTTCATACTCGCCATATTTCTAACTCAAAACTCACACAATCCTGTAAGCCAGGGCTTAAACTTCCTGAGGTCAAAAGAAAAAAATTGTATAGTGAGAAATGCAACTCATATTTGTTGCACGAGGGTCTGAAAGGATCGAGTTTGTCGCCATTTAGCAGGTTGGAGGAAGAAATGGGAGATACAGCGCCAACAATGAGGGCGTGGCAAAATTTGTCCGATTTTGACCCTATTTCTTCGTTTGTCCGCTTTTGGCGCGTCCGATTTTGCTCCACTACCGTCTGCAAGAGTTATGAACAAAATGGGGATGAACCTCATTGAGACAAATCCAACAATGCTCCATTCATATGGAGTCTTCTCCAGTTTCACTTAGTGCCAAACAAAAATTGTAGTGTTATGTAAAGAGGTTTAATAGACGTGGAAAACTGCGGTTGTGTCGACGACGCAGCCTCCACTTATGTTTTTCGAACAACTTTTCAGCCATGAAGCACTCTCACAGGCAGGGGGACAGCGCGACCGCCAAAAATAATAAACATCACCCTACAATTTTCCATTGGCTTTCTTCACGGCGCGAAATTTTAACACGCTATGTGTATTTATATATGGGAAAATATGCACCAAACTATATTCTGAATAAATGAACGAATGCCAGCGGACTTATCCCGTGGCCGAAATCTTCTCCAGCCTAGCTTCGTGACAGAGTCTGGAACCAAATGTGTGTGCGCCGAACAAGCTGGGTGCGTATCCAGTACTGTGCCTGATTTTTCAGTGCAGCCATCTTTATTTCAAATTGTGAGTGAAGCGATTGAATATTTGTACCGTTGTAGACCAACACCACCTACAGAACAAGGCCTCCGCGCGAAGCTTGTGACGTCAATGAAGAAGGCTATTTCTCCTATTGCCATTGGATATACTGCAAAAAAGGGTAAAGCTATCGCATGAGTCGGCCTGCTATATCCAATGGCAATAGGTGAAATGGCCTTCTTCAGTGACGTCACGAGCTTCGTGCGGAGGCCTTGTTTTCTATGTGGTGGTGTGTAGACCCATTACTCTCTATGGAGAAACTTGTTAACGGAGAGATTGGCTCGTATTCGGGCCTGGAAGTTGGAAACCACAAAAAACAACTTCCACTACTGTGGTGCGACTGTGGTCCTCGGGATGTGAGTCCGTCATTCTGACCACCACAGTGGCACAAAACTATTCTGAGGAGCCGCTGGTGTGAAAAAAGTACAAGAACCACTGCTCTCTCTCATGGCCTTGAACCTTCTTCTTTTTTTTTTGTAGGGAATTCCCTAAAGTCTGAAGAAAATACCAATCAAGTTTGCTGCCGTTTTGTTTACCATTTCCCTTTTTCAGAGGACTTAAGTACCGGGAGGTTCTAATTGTAACGCAATCCTTATCTCCCCGTCCGAAGACTGTATAGTAGGGGAAAAAAAAAACGTCCCAGAGACCGAAACTACCCTTTGCCAATATACGTAGGTGTCCAAACAATCATTAAGATACGTCCCACTCTCTCTGAAAGAACCGGTGACGGGTATCCACACACACATGGCGTGACGTAAAGGATTCGACGTCTTCACAACGTATCGGCCGATCACGTGTGATTCTGTGGTTCCCAATAAACGAGGGATACAACTCGGAAATCTAGTCAATGAAACCTTTACAACACATCAATCAGACACGTATTGTATAAATACAGACATACGTTAGAGAGATTTCCAATTGGGCAACTTCAGTTCGTTTTCGTACTATATTTGCATCCTCCGCGCGTCAACTCCTTTTCTTAGAACCGTTTCGCAGATATATTTTTTTCCCTTTTGTTATCCCTTACATCGAGTCGTACACGCGGAAAGAAAAAAACACTTTTGTGTCGCAAAGAACCCGGTTTTTTTCATGAATGGATGGAAATGATATTGAAAGCACATACGAGAAGATTCACCAGCGACTGCTACTGACAGTTCGGGCCGTGGGAGTCGTCGTATCACATCTTAAGAAACCTTTTTTTCCGTTTTCTTTTTCCCCACTTACTTTCACTCGCGCGAGAATAAAAGCATGGAAAATTGTATTTGCCAATGTTTACTGGAAAAAGACAGAGACGAACGAACACGTCTTGTACCGGAGAGAGAGAAGAGGAAAGAGTGTGTATAGACCGAGAAGTAGCTTCTGTGTTCCTGGATAAGCACTGCGAGTCAAGTTCCGGATAACAGAAAGAAAGGCAACGTAATTCGACTCAGGAGTGGAAACGCACTCCTCCACTGCTATTTACGCAACCAGTAAAGGTGAGAACGATGATTTATTTTGATTATTGATAAGTTTGATTATATGTTCTTGAGACAATAAGAAAGTCTTAGATTTCTAAATAGGGAGTACCATGTTAAATTTGTGATCTGAGCATCACGATATAGTGTTGATCACGAAAAACAATTAAAACGTCAATTCAGCTGACACCACTAAGCTCAGTTATGCTGATGCTGCTACAACCCGTGTAGCGAGCGTTGTGGTAATGGAGTTCCTGTGGCTGCATACAAGTCACGAGAGAGCTGAGAAGCTGTAGCACTCCTGTTATAATCGACAAATGGCGATTTTCTCTGGCCGTCGTGGCTCTTGGACGACCTTGCCCAGGCTTTCTCTCGATGGATCCGGTATCCTGGAACTGTTTCCATAAGTTACACACGACGCTGGGCGTTAAATTGAACTCTCTACAAATCTGGACTTGAGATTGGCCTGCTTCTAGCCTCCCCACAATTCGCCACCTAATTCCATCATCTAAACGTTACTCATTTTTACTGTTACAATTTGAAATTAACCGATTGCTGCAAAATAACACCAAGAAACTCGCGGAGGTGTGCTAGCGAACGAAATGCGTCTTAACTTACGCGCGCTTATAAAGCCTGTTTCTCTACTGGCTCCGCCTATACACACGTGTACGCTTAAGTATTTGACGTACAAGATTTGCATTTTTGTCTAGAAGCAGTGGTTTTACATTCATTTCAGTTCTTTTCATGAAATTCGATAAAATATGCAAATTCTCTTAATTTATTTCACTAATGTAAAACCCTCAACGATATTCAAGTAGAAGACGTGGAGGTCCTAAATCTTCTAAGAAATGTATATGCAAGCAAAGCACCAGGACCAGATGATATCTATCCCAGTGTCCTCAGGGAATGTGCTAATGAATAGTTGGGGCCAGTCGCACAGATATACAGGAGTAGTGTTGCTGAGGGTATCGTCCCAAGGGATTGGAAACTTGCTAATGTTGTTCCGATATTTAAGAAGGGTAGTAGAGAAGCGGTGTCCAATTATCGTCCAGTGAGTTTGACGAGCTCCCTCTCGAAAATTTTTGAAATTATCATCAAAAGGCAGTTTGCGAAGTGGATAGACGAGAATAATGTATTGTCGGATAATCAGCATGGGTTCAGGAAGGGGAAGTCATGTGTGACTAACCTCCTTTGCTTCTATGATCACGTGACTAAGGCTTTGGGTAAGAGCAAAAATGTAGATGTTGTTTACCTTGATTTCCAGAAGGCACTCGATCGGGTCCAACATGGTAAACTCTTGAAGCGTTTACACGAGATTGGAATTGGGGGCAACTTGCTGAATTACTGTAGATAGAATCGTGGTTAAGAGATAGGTCGCAACGAGTTATGGTGAACGGGGAATTCTCTGGTTGGACAGACGTCACAAGTGGAGTTTCTCAAGGAAGTGTCCTCGGCCCCATACGTTTTTCACTTTCTATCGATAAACTCGATCAGGGTATCGATGGGTTTACTAGCAAATTCGCAGATGATGTGAAGCTAATGGGGGTAATCGGGAATCAAAACGATAGGGAGTTGCTCCAGAGCAACTTAAACAGGATTACAGCATGGGCAAATGAATGGAGCATGACGTTTAGCGTTGATAAGTGCATGGTCGCTCATTTTGGTTCGAACATCCCACGGTTTTCTTACGAGTTGAATGGTGTCACTATCCCGGATGCAACTAGGGTCACCGATTTGGGAATTCTCATTGACGAGCGGCTTAGGTTTTCTGAACATTGTTCAGCGGAGGTCAAAAAATCGAATAGAATGCTTGGTCCCATTTTCAAGAAGGTCTCTTCGCGTTCTCCTAAAGCCATTCTTCCGCTTTTTCGAGGCTTAGTTCGTCCTGGACTGGAGTATGCTGTAAGGTTTTGGAGACCATACCTACAGAGGGACATATACTTGGTTGAAGGGGTGCAGAGAAGAGCTACGCGTGTCCTTATTGGCACACGGGGGTTGAGTTATGAAGAGAGACTTCATTTTTTGAATATGTTTACATTGGATGAACGCAGGTGTCGAGGAGATATGATCGAAGTGTTCAAAATTTTCAAGGGGATGGATAGGATGGACCATGAACTTTTAGTACACCGTGAATCGACTGCTTTTACAAGGGGACACCAGTATCGATTGGTGAGGGACAATGCGAGGTTATGGTCTTGCAGGGAATTTTTCCTCTAATAGGGTTGTTAATAATGAGGAGCTCATTTTCAAAAGGGAACATTTGCACTTTTGCTGAATTTACAGTAGAAGTAAATTTGCATTACAAATGTAGATAATAGCACAACAGGTAGCGTGTAGGAGTGGTAGAGGAGTATATAAATGCTATGTTTCTTGATCAAACGGTCAAGAGAGTTACCCACGTTTGAATTTTGGAAATGTTCCGTTTTTTCAAAGAAAATTAGTGGAATTGTTACCTATTGAATTAAAATATGAGCTGGTCAAATCTGAAAAATTGGAAATTTCTACGTCACATGTTGATTCCAGAAGGTTTTAACTAGCATAGGAAGGTACTCTTACTGCCCTTTCGTCATTAACGTAAGAGACACGATCATTCTACAATGGAACCTCTAATAACGGACGCCTACACTCAGGGTCACAACTAGGAGGGAGCAGGCGGGTCTAGTGCCCCGGGCGCAAGACCAGAAGGGGCTCCGAATTCCCTCTTTAACTGCTTCTTCTACGTGGCACGTTTGCCCAGGGTGACAAATTATATAGTTGAGGCCCCTGCCTACACTGATGGACACAATTTTGAGTTACGTCGACGGGACTCGATGTATCTTACTTAGGGGTCATTCAAGTATTACGTCAGCATCGATGGGGGGGGGGGTTTCCAATTTGCTGACTTTTGATGACGAGGGGGAGTTTGGATGATGCTTACGTCATCAACCACCCTTAATGAAAATATGAAATATTTTCAGACGACAAGTAGCTGATGCCAAAGCCATATACTTTATATAGCCGCCCTGATCTGATGCGCCTCGCTAGGAAAACACAAACGTGCAGCGTGATTATGAAACACGTTTCTGTCGGCGCGAAATGATCAAGTTCGGTTCACGCTGCGCAACAAACCTATTCCTAGGAAAACTCTGCTTAAGGGATATTGTATCGAAACGTCACATTTTTCATAATCGCTTTCAAAGTTGCATTTTACAGTACAGACTCTCGATAACGGATTCCCGTGGGTCTGAAAATTCTGTCCGCTAAGGCTTCTATCAGCTTCTTTCAATGTGTTTTAAACGTACTCTCAAATGGTTGGATAGAGCAAAAAATTCGCACAATCTTACACTTAAACTGAGTATAAATTGGTGTCTCCGTGCCAAACAGGGCCTGGGGGCAACTGGCTTTCTTTCTTTTTGTCAGCAATTTTTTTTCCCCAGGGTATTGCTTAACTTGGAACTGAATGGTACACTTTCTTTTGGGTTTTGGGCCACCCCCCTCATGACAAAGCTGAACATTCATCACTATTGACGAGCTTCAAGCCAATGTTGGCATGTCTGAACATGTTGTTGATGGACCATCGTTAATCCTGCGAAGACTATAATTTCAACTTTGCAATTATTCCCCTCATTAATGCAGAATTTTCATTAACTTAATGAATTATTTCTTTCATCAATTTTTTGGAATATATATATATAATGATGTGCATAACACACAGCTGCCATCTATACAAAAATCAGAGGGCGGCAAATTTTTAGTAATAGGTGACCAAAGAAATTAGTAGAATGGGAGAAGGATGACAAAATTTGTTTTGCTTACGGGTGGCAAAACCGCCTCTGCCAGAGCCAGATAGGAATTATGCGTCAGTGAGTGAGTGACCCAACGAGTTACCCACAGTGTTTGCGAACATGCAAGTGACCGAGAGAACAAACGTCTAGGTCAACGAGTGATCAACACGTAGAGAAAGTTATTAGAAACAATGGGATGGAGGGAAAATATTTGGGGGAGGGAAGGGGGTCCTGAACCCTATATTATTGGCACAGGATCTTATGGAGATGTTGACAAATATAATGAACCGGGGGCTCGGGGGCCTATGGGTGGATACAAGCTTTTGCCTATGGCGATCAAGAGTGACCCAAGGAGTTTGCAAGCATGTGAATGGTGTAGAGAGCGTGGGACCAGGTCGATGGGCGATCGTAAAAGTGACCTAGAGCATGTGTTCGACCAAAAACAGTGAGCAATCATATGATCGACGTAAAGAATGACGTAGAGAGCAAGGGACCAAGTACGGTCAATTTCCAAAAGAGTAACCTAGAGATTGTGTGAGCATATGGGAGTAACCCAGAGAGTGAAGGATCAGGTCAACGAACGACCAAAAGATTGAACAAAAAAAGTGACAGTAAGCGTGCAAGCGAGTGATGAAAAGAGTGACTTTAGAAACACGGAGGCGTATTTACGGGGGAAAAGGGGGGTGCCTTGGTACAATGTAACTGACACGGAGTCAGCGCCCCCTACGTTCTAAAATATGTATGTGACACATCCCCCACGTACGTGCTTTTGAATTAAAATAATATCAAATGCCGCTGCTGTTGCTATCTGTTGACGAAAATCCAAACTCGGGTTCAATGTCTGTGGAGAAGTTTCATTCAATATCGGATGTATATGAGACCTATTGGTGTATGTACAGCCATCTAGTAATGAATTGGTGAACTCGCAGATGAGTTTCTGAATATAAAAATTGTGAATGGAAGACAAGTTCTTTGTTTCTGACGTCTCCCTATTCCCTGAAGATAGAACTGAGCTTGCTGTTCAGTTCAGTTTGAGGGCTTCTCTCGTAAGGAACTGCACTGAATACTGTCGTCTGCTTCATTCTGGGTTTTTTGTTTTCATCGTTTCCTTATGCCCCGAAGAAAGAACGGAACTGGCCTTCCAGTTCAGTTTGTGAGCTTCGGTCGTAAGGAACTGTACTTGACTGCTGTCGTCTGCTTTATTCTAGGTTCTTTGTTTTGAACGTTTCCTTATACCCCCGAAGAAAGAACTGAATTTGTTATTCAGCTCACTTTGTAGGCTTCGCCTGTAAGGAACCGTACTGAATAAAAATTTCTGCTTCTCAATTCAAATTTTGATATCACCGCTTGAGTTGTTTTTATTTTTTATCGTAGATGGCAGCACAAACTATACGAATCAAACCATTCAAATTTCCGTTCAACGAGTTCAGGCAGCGCCTGCTAGAGATAAAAGCACAGCCGCCATCGAGGGTGGTCAAGATATGCAATTGCATCGGGCCTCGCGCTGTTGGGGGCCCCCCGCACTATATATGAATGAGAAATATACATACATCAGTTAAATTGTTTTTATGTGAAACAGTGTCGGAGCTTCACCTCAGAATATAAAAAAAGTATTATCCAGAAACTTATCCGTCTCACGAACGGGATTCCGCCGCCCCGCATTTTCATTTCTCAAAGATAGCCAGAGGGGCGCGGAGTCTTGAATCAAACAGGAGACCCATCATTTCGAATGCTCATGAATTCTTAAATTACTTGTTTCATTGGATTTCAATCAATTCGGTAATTTCTTTCATTATTTAACTAATCCTCAATTTTCATTAACTCCGGAATTATTTGTTTCATTAAATTCTGGAATTATTTCTTTCATTAAAAAATCCTCAATTTTCATTTACTCTCAAATTGTTTCTTCCATTAATACAGAATTTTAATTAACTCTGAAATCATTCTTTTCATTAATTCCGGAATTACTTTTTTCATTAATTTTGGATTATCCTGAATTTTCATTACCTCTAAAATTATTTCCTTCATTAATCCTGAATTTTCATTAACTCTGGAATTATTTCTTTCATTAGTACAGAATTTTCATTAACTCTGGAATTATTTCTTTCATTAGTACAGAATTTTCATTAACTCTGGAATTATTTCTTTCATTAGTACAGAATTTTCATTAACTCTGGAATTATTTCTTTCATTAGTACAGAATTTTCATTAACTCTGGAATTATTTCTTTCATTAGTACAGAATTTTCATTAACTCTGGAATTATTTCTTTCATTAGTACAGAATTTTCGTTAACTCTGGAATTATTTCTTTCATTAGTACAGAATTTTCATTAACTCTGGAGTTATTTCTTTCATTAGTACAGCATTTTCATTAACTCTGGAATTATTTCTTTCATTAATCCTGGAGTTTCATTAATTCTGAAATTATTCTTTTCATTAACCCTGAACTCTCATTAATTCTGAAATTATTCTTTTCATTAACCCTGAACTCTCATTAATTCTGAAATTATTTCACTAAATCTGAAATTATTTCATTCATTAATACAGAATTTCCATTAACTCTGAAATCCTTCTTTTCCTTTATTCTGGAATTATTTCTTTCATTCATTTTGGAATGTCCGGAAATTTCATCAACTTTGGAATTATTTCTTCCATTAATCCTGAATTTTCATTAACTATGAAATTATTCTTTTACTTAATTCTGAACTTTCATTAACTATGAAATTATTCTTTTACTTAATTCTGAACTTTCATTACCTCTGGAATTATTTCTTTCATTATATTTTCATTAAATCTGGAATAATTTCTTTTATTAATACAGAATTTTCATTAACTCTGAAATTATTCTTTTCATTAATTCTGTAATTATTTTTTCATTAATTTTGGGTTATCCTGAATTTTCATCAAGTCTGAAATTACTTGTTTCATTAATAGGGAATTTTCATCAACTCAAAAATTATTTTTCATTAATTCTGAGCTTTCATTAACACTGGAATTGTATTTCTTTCATTAATTCACGAATTTTCACTAAATCTGTTATTATTTCTTTTATTAATACAGAATCATCATTAATACTGGAAATATTTCTTTCATTAATTTTGGATTATCCTGAATTTTCATTAACTCTGAAATTATTTCTCCCATTAATCTTGAATTTTCATTAATTCTGAAATTGTTTCATTCATTAATACAGAATTTTCATTAACTCGGGAATTATTTCTTTCATTAATACAGAATTCTCATCAACTCTAGAATTATTTTTCATTAATTCTGAAATTTCATTTACTCTCTTTCTGTAATTATTTCTTTCATTAATACAGAATTTTCATTAATTCTGGAATTATTTCTTTTTTCATTAACTTATTATGCTCTGCTTCTGGGAAATATGGCGCGGGACCGTTTGACATTGTAGCATGGGAATATAATGATGTGTACGACGCAGTGCTGCCATCTATACAAAAATCAGAGGGCGGCAAATTTTTAGTAATGGGTGACCAAAGAAATTAGTAGAATGGGAGAAGGGTGGCAAAATTTGTTTTGCTTACGGGTGGCAAAACCGCCTCTGCCAGAGCCAGATAGGATTTATGTGTCAGTGAGTGAGTGACCTAATGAGCTACCTACAGTGGGCGCTCGTCTTAAGCTTTACATGAGGAATTTTGATTTCTGAATCAATTCTGAGTTGCTCGAGCACCTTCGGACAGGGCCGCAGCTAAGATTTTCGCTGCCCGGGGCAAACAGTATTTTGCCGCGACCCGCAACTTTGAAATGAAATTTGATTAATTTTCTAATGGTGTTGTTTGTTTCCACCTACAACTGCCACCCCCTAAATTTTGGCACCCGGGGCAGTCCGAACCGAATTGGACCATTTCCCGTTGGCAGAAGCGTGCTACATAATCACGCGACTAGTTTGTGTTTTCCTAGCTTAGCGCATCAGCTCAGGGCGGCTATATAGTATATGGCCCTGGCGTATAAAGCGATTGTATAAGGAGTATAGAATAGCCATATTCTAGAGGCTATAGCCCTGGCATCAACTATTCCGTCGCTCGAACGCTCCGGTTTGAAGGGAAGGGAAAGAAAACAACAAAAATGAAGGGTCCCTTTCACACTCTCTATGTCACTCTTTGATCATTTACACATGCTCTATATCATTTTTGAAACATTCAAATGCTTTCACACTTTCTAGGTCACTCTTTTGGTCGCTCACTAACCTAGTCCATTGCTGTCTGGGCAGCCTTCGCCCATTCTACTAATTTTGTTGGCCACCTAATCTCCAAATTTTCCACCCTTGGCTATAGCCCGCTAACCCCCCCCCCCCCCCGGTGAATACGCCACTGGGCTCGATTCCCGCGAACGGTTGAACTGAACAAACACACGACCGGGGCTCTACGTACTAAGCACGACCAGACCCGTGGCCAAGAGTGAGCAACGGCGGTGGTCTCTATATTCACGGAAAGCTCGCTTCAGTAATAGAACCCAGACCCACAACAGTCGAAAAGCGTGTTTGTTACTTCCGAATCGGGTTATAGATGGCAGCACCTGATTGTAATAAAAAAACCATACATACAGACGAATGAAAAGAAAAAAAAAATGTCTTATGTTCTCTCTCTTCGCAGGAAGAAGTCACGATGGTACGACGGATCGTGGTGTCATGGTCGCTTCTGGTGACGGCGTGTCTCTTGGTTCGATGTTCGGCAACGGGTGGCGGCGAGAGCGCGGCCGATGTCTTAGCCGAGATCCCCAACAGGCCCATGATTTTCAACAGCCCGGATGAGCTTCGTAACTATTTGCAGGAACTGGACAAGTACTTCGCCATAGTAGGCCGACCCAGGTAACTATAACATCAAAAATCACCAATTTTTTTATATATAGGCTATATTGTTCCGGATAATTTCTCACAAGTCCTTGAAATAAGCAGAGGATGTTAACACTTTGCAGGACGTTACACATTTATTTACAGAACGACAATTTTTACATGTATTTACAAGCAGAGACCGGACCAGAGCTCTGTTATTGAGCCCCCTTTCCAACAATTCTGGCCGTTTTTATAGATACGACGAAAATTCTTCTATAGTTCCGGTTTTGTGGCACCACCGTCTGGTGACCTTCTAGATGAAAATGGCTCGAGATCTTTAATAAAGCTTTGTTCTAGATAAATCCAGAAGCTTCGAGCATATCTTGATATTTCCGGTTTGGCAACAACAGATTATTGTCCGAGGGACTCTTGAAAAATTGCGCTACGATATTTTTCGTAACAATATGTTTTTATTACTAAACTAAAGCCCAACAAAAATCCGTTAGATGGCGTGATTTCCACGCACTGAAATCACGTCGATTTGCTGATGGTAATGTGCGAAAAGATTGAGCTGCCTAAGAAATAAAGTCCGTTATTGGCATGCTGAAGCCGGGTTTTCCTAGGATCAGGTCTTCTGTGCCGCGCGCAACGTGAATCGCCCAGCGCGACACACTGTCCACTCATCAATAAGAAAAGCAGTATGACTGCTTCTGGAGGAATCACATGCGTCGTGCGCCGCGCGTTTCACCGATCTTTCCTTCATTTTTGTTGTTTTCTTTTTCTTTCCCTTCAAAAGGGAGCATGCAGGCGACATAATGGTTGATGTCAGGGCCGTATACTATATAGCCAACCCGGGCTGATGCACCAAGCTAGGAAAACACAAACGCGTCGAAGTTCACGCGGCGCAAAAAAAACCCAACTTCTAGGACAACCCTTTACTCGCCTTTGATAATTCTTTTTGGTTGCATTTGACAACTTTACTTGACTTTGACAAATTTTTTTTTGGCTGTGGTTGGCAACTTTACCTGCCTTGGACAATTTTTGTTTCGGTTGAAATTGACGACTTTACTTGCCTCTGGCAACATTTTTTGGTTGTAATTGGCAAAAGCCGCTAGGCCTTCGTGTGGATATCGCGCTGGATTCTGATCGGTCGTGGGTATCCAGGTTCGAACACCGTTGACGGCACAGTGGTGGTCGGTTGAAGTTTGTTTTCTGCAGTTTTCCAACTTCAAGGTTGTGAATTCGAGCTAGTCTCCCATTTGAGAAAGTCTCTCCGCAGATAGCAAGCAGGCAGACTTCGAACACGATATTTACATAACATGGAAAATTCAAGCATTTACCATCTTTACTTCAAAATGTCGGAGTCAGATGTCAGCACCAGCAAGAACTCGCAAGCACAATTTTCCGCAAAAAGGTTCAAAAACTTACCACCAGCGGGGAATGGCGCTGTAAGCACTGTTGTTAAACGAAATACGAGGCATCGGTTTAAAGAGTTTTTGATCGTTTCTAGAACGTGTTACAAACCATGTTTAATGTCGCGTCCCGTCCACCATTTTCTGAAAGCAAGTTAAAATTTCATTACTGCGTTCTCAACAGTAGCTCTTAGCATATCAGGAGGAATGTTACGGACATGTCGGTGTATCGCATTTTTTAATTCCGCCAAGTTGTTAATGTTATCACCAAAAAAACAGTGGCTTTGAGGTGACCCTATAACCAGAAGCCACACGATCTGGTGACCGGGGTGGCCAAGAAATGGGTAAGTGTCGGCTTATAATGCGGTCATCCGTGTGAAATGGTAACTGTTTGACACACATGTGTTGTACCAATGTGAGGTGGAGAGAGAGAGAGGGAGCCCGTTCTGCATAAAAATCGTCGTGTCTAAAGAACGTGGAGAACGCAGTAATGCCTGCTTTCAGGAAATATGGTGGACGCCACATTAAACATTCTTTGTAGCACGTTTTAGAAACGATTAAAAACATTTTAAACCGATGTCTCATATCGTCCAACAAAATTGCATACAGCGCTATTCCGTACCGGTGGTTAGTTTTTGAACTTTTTTTTTTTTTTTTGCGGGAAATTGAATTCCATGACCTCATGTAAACTATTACTAAGTTTGGTAACATCTTGTCCAGTAGTTTTCCTTTTACAGACATTTCAAAGTGGAACTTTAACTATAAAGAACCTACATTTAAATTTTTTCATAATTTTTTGTTGGCAGCACCCCTTGGGACCCTTTCCTCGTAATGAACACAAAAATTTTCAAGTGCATATTTTTTTGTAACATTTTGACAATTGCAATTTTCTTCTAATTACAGATTCGGTCGAACAATCGGGATGAGCAGAAATTTGTTCCCTTTCCTTCGGGGCTCTGACTTGCAGTCCTTCTTCCGATGATCGACTTCATCCACATTTACAATAACAATAATATAGTATTACACAGGAAGGCACATTTTCACCTTCGATCTCGATGTATTTTGCAACCAAATAAAGGACGAAGAAAATCTTCTTTTTTTTTCTGAATTCATGAATTTTTCATATACAGTCAGACTCGGTTATAACGACACCTCGGCTATAACGTCAATGAATGGCGGTCCGGGGAATAATTTTAACGAATCTTGCATATAACGTCGATGAAAAAGAACAACCTCGGATGTAACGACTAATTGTTTTTTGCCGTTGACGTTTCGATTTATTCATTGACATTCACCACAGTTTTCAAAACATTCCCGTATTTTCCCTTGTAAAAATGTCCCGTTTTTTCAGTGAAGCATACTTTACCAGAATCAGGGATGAAGGTAATTTGTGCATAATTTAAATATGGCCATAATGGATGTGACTATAAATATTCATCTCACGTATTTGTCATGTGTGAAATACATTTTAGCAGACTTGTTCTAGAACTGAATTTTTGTCGTAAAAAAGTTATTTATAAGCAATATTTTGCGATTTCGCGGACAATGGGCTGCATGTTTAGCGAGAATTGGCAATGTCAAATACTTTTTCCCATGAAATACATTTTGGCAGACTTTCTGTGGCATTGTATTTCGGGGGGGGAGCTAGCTAAAAAAACAGAAAGAGCTTTTAATCAGTCATTTGCGAAAATTCATTGCCGAATATTGCCGTCACAGCTACGCTACAACAGCGGTTAGCGAATAGTTATACACATTTCAACGATCGCCTAAACAATTGAGAGTTTTAAAACTGGAAAGATAGTACTTTAAAATAATTTCAATTGTTATTACACAACTGCTTTAAACGATCGTATTGGATTTGCTTTTTAATAAATTAGCATAGTAGCTTATATTGTAATATACTGTATGTTATTCAACAAGATATTTACACGAACCTTATTTTTTTTGTCCCAATTTGTTTCTCACCAGAACTTTTCACAACATTCGCCCAAAAGATGGCAGCAGCAAAATAAATCGGCAACACAAGCGTTTACTGCCATCTATTGTCAAAGTAGTTGCCACAAAATCCAATGAAAAACAAAAAACAGTAAAACCTCGTTAAAAGTCGTCACCCTCTGATAAGTCGTCACTCCGGTTAAGTCGTCATTTTTCTTCAGGCCCTTTCAGCTTTCATAGACAACAATGTTATTGAATCCTCGTTTACTCGTCGCTCGCTAATTTCGGTTGACTCTTCACTATGAAAACGTTTGAGAAAGAGGAACAGACTATTTTTATGGCTCCCATTAAAAAAAGAGCTTGTTAGCAGCATTACCATATGCTTAAATTGGATAGAATCGTGGTTATAAGAGATAGGTTGCAACGAGTTATGGTGGACGGGGAATTCTCTAGTTGGACAGGCATCACAAGTGGAGTCCCTCAAGGAAGTGTTCTTGGCCCCCCCCCCCCCATACTTTTTTCGCTGTTTATCGATAAACTCGATCAGGGTATCGATGGGACTTCTAGCAAATCCGCAGATGATGTGAAGCTAATGGGGGTAATCGGGAATCAATGCAATAGGGAGTTGCTCCTGACCAACTTAAACAGGATTGCAGCATGGGCAAATGAATGGAGCAATGACGTTTAGCGTTGATAAGTCGCATGGTCGCTCATTTTGGTTCGAACAACCCACGGTTCTCTTACGAGTTGAATGGTGTAACTATCCCGGATGCGACTAGGGTCACCGATTTGGGAATTCTCATTGACGAGCGGCTTAGGTTTTCTGAACATTATTCAGCGGTGGTCAGAAAAGCGAATAGAATGCTCGGTTTCATTTTCAAAAAGGTCTCTTCGCGTTCTCCTAAAGTCATTCTTCCGCTTTTTCGAGGCTTAGTTCGTCCTGGGCTGGAGTATGCTGTAAGGTTTTGGAGACCATACCTACAGAGGGACATTGACTTGGTTGAAGGGGTGCAGAGAAGAGCTACGCGTGTCCTTATTGGCACACGGGGCTTGAGCTATGAAGAGAGAGAGGCTCTACTACAGTCGAATCCCGTTTTAACGAATACCGTTATAGCGAAATTCTCGTTTTAACGAACACTTTTCTAATCCTCCAAATAAGTTCACATGGGAACAATGCAGAGACCCGGAATCCATTTATAACGAAATTTAATTACAACGAAGTGATTTCTCCGGTCTCTTGGAGTTCGTTATAACGGGATTCGACTGTAAATAAAAAAATTACTGAAAAAGTTACGCGAGAGAGAGAGAGAGAGAGAGAGAAAATGTTTGGAAAAACTTCCGTGACCATGATAAAGAAAACTAAAACAAAGGGCAGTATCCCCCCCTCGAACCCCCTATCGTCACCACAGTGGTGGTCAGCTGAAGATGGTTTTCTGTGGTTCCCAACTTCGAGGCGCAACAGACCTACAACGATAAATCATTCAATCATTACACTTCACTCATAGTTAGAAAAACTGGTGACAGATGGCAGCACTACACAAAAACAAACATTACACAGAAGCAAACTTCACGCCAGGTTTCACTACACGTACATTCCAACATGTATCAATTCGTTAGAGGTTCCGTAGAGGGATATGGACGAGGTGGCATGTCTGGTTTAGTAGTAGTAGTACCCCCCATCCGGCCCGTGGCCAGAAATTTCGTTCGAGGTTGGGGGGGGGGGCGAAACCGAAGTGATATAACAATAGATAGATAAAACCGCGCTCACACAACCCCGAACTGATGCAAAGCACCTTACTTCCGCCACCTCAAAAGAGGCAGGGTGGTGTCGGAAAAGTTGGCAAGGATTTACAGTGGTGGCTCCCGTTGCCCCGTGCTCGCAAGTATCGAATCACTCGCGTCGTTCTCCCCATGAAGACAGCCATCAACCCGGAGCCATTTGACTAAAATGTATAGCTGAACCCAATGATTAGGGAGGAAAAATTGCACGTGCGCAGAGGTGGCACGTAAGGGCCGGAGACCGTAGCCTGGGATTTCGAAAGAAGTTGTGGAAAAGACTTGTGGGCAAGAAAGAAGAACAAGTAGTTGGCATGTTGAAGTGGGAGTTACTGATATGAATAATAGGTTTGACCATCTTTTTTCCGGCCTTTTTCTCACATTGCGGGGGGGGGGGGGAATCAGGCACCCCAAGTCTTCCCCCCCCCCCTCGCTACGGCTCCAGGAATAAATCCATTCACTTGGACAAAAACTTTCCCTTGTAATCTTCATCTCCACAAATAAGGGGCCGTTCAAGTATTACGTCATCATCGATGGGGGGGGGGGTGTTTGGGTAATGCTTACGTCATCAACCACCCTTTATGAAAACATGAAATATTTTTAACAGCATCTTACCATCACCACCATCTAGAGATAGAAGGCCTCTGCAGTGTTTGCCATAAACGTCATTCAGCCTACCTAGCAAGTTTGCCACATTTTGAAACACAGCATCCTATTTCGTTTCTTCGTATTTTGGCGTAGAATATACCTGATTGACTGACAAATACTGCGTAGTGATTGATTGGATGTGGGGCGTAGAAATCGCCAATTCTGAGCCCGATCATTTCTTTTCCTCCTCGCAACGATGAGACTGGCACGAGCAGGGAATTTTTTTTCCCTGAATAGTCTGAGGAAAAATGGACTACTTACTTGACGTCACAAGCAGGGTGCGAAGGCCTTCTATCTCTAGGTGGTGATGATCTTACTCGGTGCGCCAAAAAACGAGAAAAACCTTTCGATAGTTTGTGGGCTATTGAAGTGACCCCCCCCCCCCATTGATAAGTGCCCTACAGAGCCACTTTAGTGATCTCTATATGTTTCGCGGATCCAAGTGATCTGGAAATGTGTCCGGGCCGTTCAAGTGATCTAGAAATGTGCCACGCATCACTCAAGTGATCCGTAATTATATGCCGCGGATCACTTAAATAATCTGAGAATGTGCCGCTGGTAACATTAGTGATGTAGAACCGCACTGGGGGCCCAATTAAGTGCTCTAAAACTACGTCACACGTCACTCAAGGGATCTATAAATGTGTCACGGATCGCTTAAGTGTTCTAGAACTGTGTCCCTTGGTCATTTAAGTGATCATTAAGGCATTTAAGTGTTGATGTGGTAATTGTTCACATCTGAAAATGTGCCACGGGCCGCTTAAGCGATCTGTAGATGTGCCGCTTAGTTCATTTTTTTTTTTTTACAAAATTAGGTTTGGGGATGGCAGGCCGCATCAGATTACCCCCCGGGGCCATATTTGGTCCGCGGGTCAAGGGCCTTTATGCGATTTATCATTGTATGGCTTAGAAGGTGGGTCGCAATGAATTAATAACATGTAAAGGTATCGTCTTCCGAAATTTCAAATTTACAAAAAAATAAATTTTTGATCGTGGGGGGAGGGAAGCACGAGCCCCCCCCCCTATGCCCCCTCCCCCTGTTACGTCTCTGATCCCACCAATATGCGTTAGAATTCAGAGGGGCAGAGCTGATGACGAAATTTTGCTGACAAGGGGATCAAAATTTGCTTACGTAATACTTGAACGGCCCCCAACCAGTCTTTCAATGAATCTCGTATTGACAAGTGGAGAGGACGTTTCTATATGCATCTGGCCATCTGTTTGGCGTATGTCATTCACGAGCTATTACTTGATTGTTGACGCCGTCCATGTACGGAGCCTTTCAACATATATATATACGCTCCAAGGTTGGATTGTTCTATCTGCTTCCATAGCTTAGATGGTAGAGCACTCGTCCGGTAAGCGAAAGGCCGGGGTTCGAGTCCCCGTGAGGGGCACTAATGAATGTTCTTCCTTGTAATCTTCATCTCCACAAATAACCAGTCTTTCGATGAATCTTGTAAAAACTTTCCATCCTATCCGAGAGCAGCTTCCCGTCATCAATCAGACCAAGTTGGAAAAGAGAGAGTGCGAATACCCCGTTGATTAGGGCTTGTTTTTATTGCATGGGCAAACGGGGCATGTGTGCCCAGGGCCAACTAATTATTCTTCTAGATTTTGTTCTACCCTGTACGAGAAATATTTTAATACAAACTTGCTGGCAAGCATTACACGTATGCTAGTATTTCCCACTGCCGCTATGGTGGTCGAGTGGTCATAGTGACGGACTCGCATTTCGAACCCCACCGTCGCCGTAGTGGTGGTCAGCTGAAGTTGGTTTTCTGTGGTTCCCAACTTCGATGCGCGTATGCGAGCAACAGACCTACAAACAGCGAAAAAAAAAAATATTCAATCATAACACATCACTCACTTCACTTCTGATGTATAGTTGGCAGCACTGAAAAATCAAACACAACACTATATATGCACTCAGACTGTTAGGTACACGCACAGTTACACCTCCGGCACAACTCGTTAGGTAGTAAATCGCCCATAAATGGTGATAGACCTGAGTTGTGCTCGGTTTGAAAGAAAAGTGAAAGTATTTTCCACTATAAAATGCTCTTTTCTCTAAACTAAGTTGTTGTTTTTTTTTGTTAGATAATGAATCAGCCTGAATTATTGAATGAAGAAGCTCCCCCTGGCGGCAGAACCATAAATTCGCTTCTGCGTAGTTCTAGTGCAAAGAGAATCTTAAACAGACCAATCGGGCCATTTCGGACCTACGTCATCGTAATCGATAATGACCCTACAAACTTGAAGTCGTAAATCTTTTAAAGAGTCCTTATAAAAAGCCGATAACATTGTATCCCCTTCGTGTAATAGCACGTGGTTCCCCCTCTAATTAGGTGTCCCCAAAAAAAGCTCTAATGACGCAAGATCTCGTTCGAGAAAAAATAAATAAACGCAATATTTAGCTCGTTCATTAAATGATGAGATAAAAATGTCCTTATTCATTCGAACGACATCGAGTGTATATTTAGGGTAATTCCAGCGACTTATTACGAACGATATAAATTTCATGTAAGGGGAAACGAAAAGAAAAGCCTTCTTTGTTTTGGCCTAAGGGCCAAACATTTAGGCCTCTCTCTCACTTGACCCGTAACTCCCTATTTCCTCGGTGTTTTTCCTTATATAGGGATCGCGCGTTTCCTCTTCAACTCAAGAATTGGAGACATTGAAGGTTATTACAGAGAAATCGACATCTCAATCCATACAGCGCTCTATCGGCAATTGCCAATTTTAGCCATTGCCCCCCGGATGAGGGGCGGGTCGGTGCCGGGTGATTTATTATGCATATACAACTGTAATGCATTATAACTGTATTACAATAGAACACATTTGAAAAAAAAGTTACCAAAGCTACAAATAGCTAAAATTCACAGCATTCAAAAGTACAGGGCTTTGTAGCTCTAGCGAAACCTTTGCTGTTTAGCGTGGACAGAACAGGTCCTGGAACACTTCTACTCTTCTAGGCTTGGTGACTCGGGTGAACCCTTCGTGTCGCTGTGGCCAGCTTGGGTGGTGGATGGGCCATACCTCCTCTCTCGGCCTGGTGGCTCTAGTGCGTTCTTCATCGTCTATCGTGGCCAGGTCGCAAGTCCTGGAACACTTCTACTCTCCTAGGCTTGGTGACTCGGGTGAACCCTTCGTATCGCTGTGGCCAGCTTGGGTAATGGGCCATACCTCCTCTCTCGGCCTGGTGGCTCTAGTGCGCTCTCCATCGTCTATCGTGGCCAGGTCACAAGTCCTGGACCACGTCTACTCTTCTAGGCTTGGTGATTCGAGCGAACCCTTCGTGTCGCTGTGGCCAGCTTGGGTGATGGGCCATACCTCCTGGTGGCTCTAGTGCGCTCTCCATCGTCTATCGTGATCAGGCCACAAGTCCTGGACCACGTCTACTCTTCTAGGCTTGGTGACTCGGGTGGACCCTTCGTGTCTCTGTGGCCAGCTTGGATGATGGGCCATACCTCCTCTCTCGGCCTGGTGGCTCTAGTGCGCTCTCCATCGTCTATCGTGGCCAGGTCACAAGTCCTGGACCACGTCTACTCTTCTAGGCTTGGTGATTCGAGCGAACCCTTCGTGTCGCTGTGGCCAGCTTGGGTGATGGGCCATACCTCCTGGTGGCTCTAGTGCGCTCTCCATCGTCTATCGTGATCAGGCCACAAGTCCTGGACCACGTCTACTCTTCTAGGCTTGGTGACTCGGGTGGACCCTTCGTGTCTCTGTGGCCAGCTTGGATGATGGGCCATACCTCCTCTCTCGGCCTGGTGGCTCTAGTGCGCTCTCCATCGTCTATCGTGGCCAGGTCACAAGTCCTGGACCACGTCTACTCTTCTAGGCTTGGTGACTCGGGTGGACCCTTCGTGTCGCTGTGGCCAGCTTGGGTGATGGGCCATACCTCCTGGTGGCTCTAGTGCGCTCTCCATCGTCTATCGTGATCAGGCCACAAGTCCTGGACCACGTCTACTCTTCTAGGCTTGGTGACTCGGGTGGACCCTTCGTGTCTCTGTGGCCAGCTTGGATGATGGGCCATACCTCCTCTCTCGGCCTGGTGGCTCTAGTGCGCTCTCCATCGTCTATCGTGGCCAGGTCACAAGTCCTGGACCACGTCTACTCTTCTAGGCTTGGTGATTCGAGCGAACCCTTCGTGTCGCTGTGGCCAGCTTGGGTGATGGGCCATACCTCCTGGTGGCTCTAGTGCGCTCTCCATCGTCTATCGTGATCAGGCCACAAGTCCTGGACCACGTCTACTCTTCTAGGCTTGGTGACTCGGGTGGACCCTTCGTGTCTCTGTGGCCAGCTTGGATGATGGGCCATACCTCCTCTCTCGGCCTGGTGGCTCTAGTGCGCTCTCCATCGTCTATCGTGGCCAGGTCACAAGTCCTGGACCACGTCTACTCTTCTAGGCTTGGTGACTCGGGTGGACCCTTCGTGTCGCTGTGGCCAGCTTGGGTGATGGGCCATACCTCCTGGTGGCTCTAGTGCGCTCTCCATCGTCTATCGTGATCAGGCCACAAGTCCTGGACCACGTCTACTCTTCTAGGCTTGGTGACTCGGGTGGACCCTTCGTGTCTCTGTGGCCAGCTTGGATGATGGGCCATACCTCCTCTCTCGGCCTGGTGGCTCTAGTGCGCTCTCCATCGTCTATCGTGGCCAGGTCACAAGTCCTGGACCACGTCTACTCTTCTAGGCTTGGTGATTCGAGCGAACCCTTCGTGTCGCTGTGGCCAGCTTGGGTGATGGGCCATACCTCCTCTCTCGGCGTGGTGGCTCTAGTGCGCTCTCCATCGTCTATCGTGGCCAGGCCAGGTCCTGGACGACGTCTACTCTTTTTCGGCCTGGTGCTCTTCGCGTGTCTGCGGCTAGCTCAGGTGCCGCATCTCCTCTCTCGGTTTGACTCTAGTGAGCCTTTACCGTGGCCGGGGCAATTCCTGGACCACGTGTACCCTTTTCGGCTTGTTGGCTCGGGTGAGCGCTTCGTGTCTCTGTGGCTGGCTCAGGTGCTGAGCCTAATCTCTCTCGGATTGGTGTCTCTAGTAAGTCCTCTACTGTTTACCGCTACTACTAAACCACACATGCACCTAGTCCATATTTCTCCTGCGGAACTTCTGACGAATTGATACATGTAAGGAAGTGCGTGTATTGTAGTGAATATTCTATGAAGTTTGTTTCGGTATAATGCTTGTTATGCTTGTATGGTGCTACATCCTGAAAAGAAAATTGTGAAAGTGCTCCAATAAAAGAAGGGGTTGATTGGGTTGCATTTTTTCAAGTCCACATCCTACACGGCACAGGAGGAGAATATGTACCCAGGACAGCAACTAGTTATTGGTCAGTTAAGCTTGAATTTTGGCGCCCTCGGGTGATGTTTAAAGAATGGTTAAAGGACGAATTCTGTGTCCTCTTTGGTCCAGCGCCAGGCTACCAAACTCATTTCTTCGTCTCCCTAGTTGTAGCCCTGTATATGTACCACTACTAAACCAGAAATGTCGGGTTTAGACTTGGTATAGATCTCGTCTGTATTCCTCTAGGGAACTTCTACCGAATCGGTTCATGTTCGGAATGTGTGTGTAGGTGCATGTGCGTGTAGTGAATCTTTTGTGAAGTTTGTTTCTGTGCAGTGTTGCCACCTGCCATGCATTTTTCTAACTATGCGTTGCAGGCCCGTTTGCTCTCTGCGGCGGAGACTTTATACCGGGGAGATTGGCTCGCATTTGCGCCTTGAAGTTGAGAGCCACGGGAAACCAACTTCAGCCGCGCCGCCCACCACTGTGGTGACGGTGGGGTTCGAACAGGGGTAGGGGTCCTCGGGATGCGAGTCCGTCCCTGTGATCACTCGACCACCACAGCGGCCCAGTATATGTATCGCGATTCAATCTCTGGGAGAGGAGGGGGGGGGAATCATGATCCACGAAGTCACGCAGGTCATTGCGCTTTCTAGCGTTTCACTTTGGGCCTCCCGGTCACGAAATCTCGGAGTTGAGATGAGTGCCTCTCTGGTCGTGGGCGGGGCCCCTCAATAGTTCTTCCGAGTCTTCAAACGCGGACTTGGTTAGGCGGACCCCCTATAGAGGGGACTAAAACAGTCTGTTCCCGATTGCAAATTATTTGCTTACCCGTATGGGATCATTATCATCGATCTCTATACGTAATGGCGCACACCAGTTTGCGCCAAGTACACAGGTAGGGGAAATTTCTTTGGGATTCCTTAATGTGCGTCTGCACGCGTGCGCTATGCGTTGTCCTTGAGTAGTTTGGTGGAATTTCCCATGTGCGCGTACGATTTATACAAAATATGTCATCGCGAGCCAAGCAACGTACACGAGACGAACGTCAAACTTGGGAGGTTCCGCCGACGATGGATTTGTAGGAGGAGTCAGCATTTCGTGCAACCAAGATCGCTGTTGGAACCGGGTTGTGCGTGGTGGGAGGGAGAGAGAGAGAGAGAGGTGAAACTCGTGAAGCAAAACCACCGCGAGCAGAGGTCGGCAACACCTTCTATAGCTGAAAGCCTCTGCGCGAAGCTTTGACGTCAGTGAAGCCGTCCATTTCACCTGTAGCCATTGAATATAGCAGTCCGACGTATGTGAAATCTTCATCTTTTTTTCTTTTTCTCTTTTTTTGCAACACATCCAATGACTATAGGTGAAATGGCCGACTTCGGTGACGTCACGAGCTTCGCGCGGAGGCTTTCTGCTATAGAAGGTGTTGGGTCGGAACAAGCGAGCCTGTGCAACGCGCACTCTTACGGTTGCACTTGAATGGCTCCCCAGAAATCAGGCAAGCGTTTGATGAAATCAAGGCCAAACGCGGAGCCCGGTGCGAAGATAATAGCGGGGCGTCATGAAATAAAATAATGTTTAGGGGCACCCCCTTAGCTCCTTGACATTTTCCTTCTGTGAGAGAGGGGAAACAAAAATTCAGAAAATTAAAATCCTGTAAATTCAGAGTAAATGCAAGAAATAATTGCAGTTCCCATGGAAATTCAGAATATATGAATTCACAGAATTCCATAATTGTTGAAAATTCACAGAATTTTTCCAGAATCGATGAAAATTCACAGAATTTTTCCAGAATCGATGAAAATTCACAGAATTTTTCCAGAATTTATGAAAATTCACAGAATTTTTCCAGAATTGATGAAAATACACAGAATTTTTCCAGAATTGATGAAAATTCACAGAATTTTTCCAGAATTGATGAAAATTCACAGAATTTTTCCAGAATTGTTGAAAATTCACAGAATTTTTCCAGAATTGATGAAAATTCACAGAATTTTTCCAGAATTGATGAAAATTCACAGAATTCCAGAATTGACAGAAATTCACAGAAAAAATTCCAGAACTGGTGAAAATTCAGAATTCCGAAAATGATGAAAATCACAATTCATGAAAGAAATTTTGTCACCGTGAATGTGGGACCCGGTGCGACCGAACCTGTCTCATGCCCTATCCCTACGTGCGCCTGTCGCGTGCACCTCTTAGGGCGGCAGTGGGTGAAATTCAAACAACATCACCATTTAGGACAAACACTTCTAAAAGACGCAAAAAGCCTCCAAATAAACGATCTGGAAACAGACGAATAGATAGGAGAACAGGGATGCAGAGACGTCTCTCCGTCTTTTCCTAGAAATGATTTTTGGCAAAGAAATTGCAGAGATAAGTGAATGGGTGAAGAAGAGGCGCAAGAAATGAACCCTGCGGAATAGCGCCTATAAGAATATGTCACTGACCCGTCGGATTAAGACGCCCAATGAGGAAAAACAAAACAGAAAAGAAACGTCTTTCTTTTCTTTCCCTCAACGACTGCGAAGACTACTTGACTTGACTTGACCTTCGCAGAGATACTTAATGGCCTTGCGATTGGGTGATATTTTTAGGGGGAAGAGTTTTTCTCTTCTTTCTCTTGAAGGCTTTTTTGTTTGTGGATGGCGCGCTATTATCTTCTTTCTTGCGCTTCTGGTTCGTATTTTTAATATTCCGGGAGCATATTTAAATGAAGTTTGAATTATATACCGACCTCGAGGCGACCAGACGCTGGTAATCTTCACTAATGGCTGATGTAATCGCGATCGGCTCGTATTTAATTATGATTTAATGTTGATCTGGCATCGTATGATCTAACAGCTGCGGGACTGACTCACTGTGAGGATCCGACGTAATGAACCGACGTAATGAAATGTTCTGTTTTCTATGGTTATTATATATTGTACGTGTACCTTTTTTTTTTTTGGATGGACCGATCCGTGTCAGACCGATTTTATTGCATCGAAATGTCCATTTTTATTTATAGGCGTCACGGTATCAAGAAAGCGACGATCTCCATTTGCATAAATGGGCTCTGCACCCGTTAATAAGAACCGCGTAGAAGCCATTAGAGGAATAATATTATTGCAGAAACGTTTAAGTCTGTAGTAAGAAATAAAATAATGGCGCCAGAGGGATCCAGTATCGGTGGAACTTGTCAGTTAATGATTGATTCCTCGTTGACATGTTGAGAAACTTCACGGTTATAATTAATAGCAGATCCAAGTATGCAAGTTCGTCATTCCAACTGTAAGTAGCTCTAGTTTGAATGGAGGGTATCTCTTTGATGTGGTTCAACACTCCCCCTGGTGAAATCTTGTTGCGTCGAAATGATATTCTCTTCCGTTGATGATTTTCGTATAGATGACTCAATCGGTGTCATGCAGCACGTTTCCAATAACGTGTTCTTCTCGTAAAACTTCTGGATGACTCGTTAATTCCACACCAAATATTTTGTTGGCACACAATACGTCTCCCTACAATACAGAATGATACAAAACGTTAGATTCTGCTTTCGAAAGTTTAAAACGAAGCTTTTTGCCAAACTCTGGAATTTTCAATGCATCGTCAAGACAGAGAAAGATAAAAGAAAGGGAATACAAAAAAGGGTATTCTGTATTCTGTGTTGGCAACATAGACATGAAAAAACACGGCAATCGGTCCAAAATTATACAATAAAGCTATTCATCAAACTCTGGCGTCTACCCATTCTTTGCCAAAAGTCCTCCTTAAAACACAATTAATAGCGAAATCTCGTCGTTGCTGACGAAAGTTTACACATGAAAGTGATCGTTTTGCTAACTTAAGTGTAATGGCAAAGCTACGTATTTGGTCATCTAATTCCACCATTTCGATCCAAGTGCTGAAAAACTCGCATCGCTTCAGTGTGACGAAGCTGATTTAAACTCACTTCGGGTGCCTTCCGCAGAAAGAGAGACTTCAAACTGATAATGACACACCTCATAGTGGGCTCTACGATCTTTGAAGCAGGTATATGAACCTTTGAGGAGGGGGGGGAGGGTGTACTAGTTCATAGGGGTCCTCGCATGGTATCACATTCAATTACCATAGTCTGCCTACGTGGGGATGGTATTGGAAATGGTGAAGTTTACCACACTCTGCTTCAAGTGGAACTTGAACATATGTCCTTCCGCATCACGGACGGACTACCTGGAGAGATTGCAGGAAGAGTGGGACGACGACCGTGAGCTTGCATGAGAAAAATCAACTCTATAATTACAGTATAGTATACCGAATATTGCAAAGTGGTTTGGGTCCCGCACTGCTTTCGTTCTTCATTGATGACGCTGCATCTGGGTGCCGACGCGATTGTAGAACATTTTTTCTGATCACTTAATATTGTTTGGCAGATGCTGGCAACTTTAGAGAGAGTACGTAACCAGCAGAATAATCTGAACCTGTTCGCAGCATACGAAGAAAGAAAGGTCCTGAACGTTTGCAGGAACATATGGGTTCTCTGGTTTATACATACACTGGTCCAATTATGCATTTAATGGTAAAACCATTCTCGTTGTGAAACTGGCTTACGGATTTAGAAATCTTTATTGGTGAAGCCTTGGTTTTATGTCCGTTTCAGCCTTTGTTTCCCTTTCGTATTGTTCCAAAAACTACGGGGATGAAATGCACCGGATCCCTAATGAAGAGTCATAGCAGTCCGTCATTCATCTTGACCACAATATCAGATTGGTCAGGACCGGTTACAATCCGACGAGGTAAGAACTGGTGTGGGAGCAAAATAAACCGCATTTCAAGTGTGGGATCGGGTGATCTAATTCAGGAAGCTACTTACTCCCCGCAACTGTTTTCAACAGGAACGAACGGTTCCTTCCTGAATTTTAGGAACCGGACATCAAACCCTGAGACACCGGAAGGAAAGCCTCTTCTTCATGATGTGGTTGCTATACGGGAAAACCCTAGCTAGAGTCTTTTTGTGATTCGTCCGTTATCAATGATGGAAATTCCACAAGGAAATCCGCTTGATGTTCTTTGTTATCGCAATCAAAGTTTCAAAGATAGTAACAACAGCACGAGAGTGGAAGGATTCCCACACGTTTACCACGTGGGTTTCTCTTTCCATTTGGTCATAGCCAATCGCTTCCGCATTGCACAAAAGACGGCTATAAATACGCAATTCTAAATAGACCGATATCTTGTCTGAATAATTTTTCTTTTTCTTCTTTAGTCTTACCTTAAAAACTCGTGATCATGGGAAATTTTTGCCAATCGATTTGGAAGTCTTTCGATTTGAAACCAATTTTGAAGTGGAACTACTACTACTTAACCGAACATGCACCTCGTACACATTTCTCTACGGAATTTCTAACGAATCGGCATATGCCGGAATATGTGTTCTGAGTGTATGCTTGGCCCTAAGGTATTTATGTTGTCGAGTTGCGCTTGTTTCGTGTTCATCCTGCCATCTCGCTTCCATTTTCTGAAGCAAAGATGGAAAATGCTTGGATTTTCAAGTTTTGTCAGTATCGTGTTGTATGCTTACATGCTTTGGAGTTTTTGATGGATTTCAAGAGTAGTTACGGATGAATTTCAAAACAAAATGCGATGAATTTCAAAACAAAATGCGATGAATTTCAAGCAATTTGTGATGAATTTCAAGCAATTTGTGATGAATTTCAAAATAAGCTGTACACGAATTTCAAGATAAGCTGTACATGAATTTCAAGATAAGCTGTATATGAATTTCAAGATAAGCTGTATATGAATTTCAAGATAAGCTGTATATGAATATTTCAAAAGAACTTGCGATAGATTTTAAGAGAGATTGCGGTGAGTATCAAGATATGTTGTTGATGAATTTCAAAATATGTTGTTGATGAATTTCAAGATATGTTATTGAGGAATTTCAAGAAAAGTTGTGGTGAGTTTTGAGAAAGATGGCGATGAGTGTCAAGATGAGTTGTAGATGAATTTCAAGATAAGTTGTAGATGAATTTCAAGATAAGTTGTAGATGAATTTCAAGAGCTATTGCAATTAATTTCAAGAGCTATTGCAATTAATTTCAAAAGAAGTTGCGAAGCATTTCAAGATAAGTTATTGATGTATTTTAAAAGTAGGTGCGATAAATTTGAAGGAAAGTTGCGAGAGAATTGCAATTAATTTCAAGAGAGGTTCAGATTTTGTTCTAAAGATGTTTGAGGTTCATTTGAAGAGAAGTTGTAACTAAAATTGAAAAAAAAAAGAAAATGCAGACGAACTAAAAAAGAAATCGCGATGAATTTCAGAAAATACCGCGAATGAATTTCACTAGCGATTACAAATGGATCTCAAGAGAAATTGCAGGTGGATTTCTCGAAAAAGGACACAGGAACTATAAAAAAGGTTCCACATAAATTTCAAGAAACTGTGCATGGTTCCAACGGAAATTTCAAAAGCATTTGCATGCTACAAACTTCAAAAGTACTTGCACATCAATTTCCAGAGCATAACTCATACAACCACAAACAAAGAGTCTAAAAGAAATTTTACTTCAGTTCCAACAGAAGTTGCGAGCAAATCTTTACGCATTAAGATTCTGAAGACCTTTCCAAAGCATTGGTCTCTCTCTCTCGGTCCCACTCTATCCTCAAAACAAGGAAGAAGTGAATTCATTCTCGAAAAATCAATCCGTTAAATTATTAATTTTCCTTTACATTTAAAATAATCGTAACCCAGACCCCCACGTCTGTCACCTTCAAATAATTCCGCGCAATATCGATGCATGTCGATCACCCCTTCCGAGATAACATCAAAATTAAGAACGGTCCACAGGCGCTCGTACACATTTTGATTTAAAACTCATCAATTAACTCGGAAATAAAATTCGAATCATGATCATGCGATGAAGTAAATCAATACAAATACAAATACAAATACAAATACAACGCCACAACAGGCAAAATGCCCAACGAGGCGGCTGATAAAAAGATGCCCATAAAAATATGGTTGTCATATGTTTCAAAAATACAGCAACCCAATTAAAAATGCAATTAACACAAATTACAAACAATATATACACATGATAAAATATTATACAATGCCCATAAAGAATATAAAGAATACTTATGGTTGTCTTATTCTAAGAATGGATAGCTTCTCGATTTACCCCAACATGTTTATCGTATTTCTTTTTAAACGTGTCAATTGTGTTACAATTTACTACCTCCGGGGGTAAGCTATTCCATTTATTAACAACCCTATTGGAGAAAAATTCCCTGCGACACCATAACCTTGCATTGTCCCTCACCAATCGATACTGGTGTCCCCTTGTAAAAGCAGTCGATTGGCGGTGTACTAAAAGTTCATGGTCCATCCTATCCATCCCATTGAAAATTTTGAACACTTCGATCATATCTCCTCGACACCTGCGTTCATCCAATGTAAACATATTCAAAAAATGAAGTCTTTCTTCATAACTCAAGCCCTGTGTGCCAATAAGGACACGCGTAGCTCTTCTCTGCACCCCTTCAACCAAGTCTATGTCCCTCTGTAGGTATGGTCTCCAAAACCTTACAGCATACTCTAGTCCAGGACGAACTAAGCCTCGAAAAAGCGGAAGAATGACTTAAACTCTGTGCATCGTTTCTTCTCGTTCGGCCTCATTCTTTCCGAGAACGAACCTTGATTCGTGACCGCCATTTTTATTCCCATTCTTTTCTTTCGCATTGATCACGAAATCGTATCGTTACATAATAATCGAACAAGGAAGCTTCGAAAACAAAAAAAAGACACGTACAACATCCATGCCTATATATACTGCATATAAATACACACGATTACGTAATAAGAGCTTTCATTAACATGCAAGGGAACAGCTCGACTGAACTCTACAGAGTCGCCGCAATTATTACGTGTCGAACGGCCTTTGATCTCTCTCTCTCTCTACAGTTGATTGGCTGTTATCGGGGGGATGGTGTCGTGCTCCCCACCCCTCTGGCAGCACGTCAGGTGTTGCTGATAAGCGTCGCGGTTGAAGCCATTAAAGACAAAGAGACCTTCTCACGATAACCGTCGATTTTGGTCGGCCATTTTCGGTCCTGCCATGTTTCCGCGAAACCGTTCAGGGTTGAGCTGCATTGTATGTATGAATACTGTTACATTTGTTCCTCTTTTTTTTGCCCGTTTTAGGCGTTCCCATTATCAGTAACGAGAGTTTTGGATATAATATATTCAACGGAATGGCGATAGTTATGGCCGCTACCGTTTCGAAAATGGAATCCAATTAACGGAGTGAGAAACAACCGATTGAATTCGTAAAGGGAAGTAAAGAAAATTCATTAAGAGCACCTTGAGGAATCGAAAGGAGCTATGTATAGAGCAGTGAGAAACACATTGTTAAGAAAATTACGTGATTAGTCATTATTTATCATGTATTATGCCATTTTTCGCCTGTAAATAATCATTAATGTACATTTCTCTGTAAATATCGCCAAATTGACGACAAACTTGGCAAGCCTGGCGATATCGGTGATTTGGCGATGTCTCAACGCCAAGAGGACTGTAAAGACCTCACGAAAATATGGTAGAATTCTCGCGAAAAAAAAGCTCTTCTCCTGCCTATATATAGTGGCGCCGCCAGGAGAGAACTATGAGCAGTTTGTTGAACTTCAGTTGAAAGACGAGACTTTATTTGTAGGTCGCTCTCTCTGTTTAGCATGTACCGTCGAAAACGCTCCTTGTGGATACGTGTACGTAGCTGTTCTGTAAAATAAATTTGTGTTGTCCTTACAATTACTTCGCGGTTTGCCATCTCGAGTGCTTGAGAGAGACATTACCCGGAGCAATGTTGTCACTTTCCGCTGTTCATACCAACAAGGAAAGGGTCCCACGGTGACGTCTTCAAAATGTTTTGCAAAAATTTCCCCTAAGTGTGGGCGGGGTGCATGTGTGGCCTCCAAAAAATGGCTCGGGGATCCATGATGTTCTTAAGTCAGCCACCTCGTTGGGCAATTTGCCTGTTGTGGCGTTGCATTTGTATTTGTAAAAAATTTTGAACGCCAATAAAAACCAAGAACGAATTTAAAAATTCCGCATCCCAAGAGTCTTGAACAGTCACATGAACATGTTACACTCGTATCCCCTTCGTTTACGAGCTATTGGCAGCCGCTGTGGTGGTCGAGTGGTCATAGTGACGGACTCGCATTAGTGGGGACCCGGGCTCTAGCCCCACCATTACCACCACAGTGGTGGGCGGCTGAAGTTGGTTTATTGTGGTTCCCAACTTCAAGGCGCGAATGCGAGCCGATCTCCCATTTAAAAAGTCTCGCCACAGACAGCAACAGACCTACAAACAGTACAAATGTAATTCGATCATAACACATCACTCACTTCACTTCTGAAATATAGATGGCGGCACTGAAAAATCCAACACAACGCTACATACGCACTGAGACTGTTAGGTACACGCACAGTTACACTTCCGGCACAACTCACTAGGTAGTAAATCACCCGTAGATGGCGATAGACGTGGGTTGTGCCCGGTTTAAAAGAAAGAAAAAGAAAGCTATATTGGCAAGAAATTCAGTTGAGCTGTATTCGACGAATCGGTGATAAATATGGTAAACTTAACCTAACCGCACGTAAGAAAAAGAAGGAGTAGGAGGGAAAAAGTAAAATAAGAGGAAGCGGGGAAAAACAAGTGACAAGGAAAACAGTATAATAGATAGGTTGATAAGAGAGTACGTACGTAGTAGATTTCTCTCTCTCTTTTCACCCTCATCCTACCTCTTTTCCCGCTCTTACATGTATGCAGTAGAAAGATACATCACATATGTGGAAGGAAAAATCACTAATGCGAGTTTAGAAATAAACGGAGGTAAATAGAACAACTTTTTTTTTCTTAGGGTTACAACAAAACTTTCGCGATGATAAGGAAAGTGGAAAGAAAACAGGGAGAAGTGCTTTTAATTTATTCCACTGGCGTTTGGGCGCAAAACAGTGCGCCATTGATCGTAAAGGGGTTAAGACGCCTTGTAGAATCCCTAGTCCACAAATCGAGGGTGGGGTTGAAGAACCAGTTTTTTGTTCATATGACGTCAAAATGACATCTAATCGTAAAGAAAAAAGCGGCATAGGGTACAGTTATTGGCTATAGCGGTAATACTGACGTCACACTGCGCATTAATGGCGGATGACGAGTAAGTCAGGATTTATACAGTGGCTATAGATCAGGTGCAGCACCGACAGAGAGAGAGGGGGGGGGAAAAGAATAGCTTTATTTTTTCTAGAAGACAGAGAAACTATGTGGAGAGAAAGGAAGAGCTAGTGTGTGTGTGTGTGAGAAAGTGAAAAGAAGTATTTCATAGATATCGCCAAGTAGCGCGAGAAGCGTGGAGTAGCCACCATCTGTTGTAATTTTTGATAATTTTTTGAGGACGACGCCTTGGGACCCTTTCCTTGTGAGTACGAATGACTGGATGAAAAGCGGATATGATTAGTTCCGGAAAGAGAATTCACATGGCTATGCTCGGAAGTGATACGAGGTTCGGTCTTCGCCTAATCCTTTTCAGGACTTATGTGCTCCCGAAACTAGAGTACTGCACTATTATATGGAGTCCTCACAACAATCTAGACTCACTGATTATAGAAAGAGTCCAGAACAGATTTCTACGTTACATGTTTCACAGGCAATTTCAGGTCTACATCAATGACGTACGTACAACTGAACTGCTACGTTTTTTCCATTTCCAATCATTGAAATGCCGAAGAAGTTACCTTCGGTTTTCGTATGAAATTGTCAATAATATAATTGATGTGACTGCTACCTTCTTCAACTTGTTGATTTTTCTGTGCCAATTGGAAACATAGGTCTGTTCGGCGAACTTTTCGCCACCCTAAACCCCGAACAAATTTTTTACGACGGTCCCCTATTTTTGAGATGTGCAATATATATATAATCAGTGCGATGTGAAACCCGATATGTTCAATTCAACTATAAGAGAATTTCTTAAAAGAGTTATATGTGAGTATTGAATATTCACGTTATTATGCTTTTCCGTATGTATTTCTATTGTTCCACTCGTTTTTGTTTTTTTGCAGTTTGTTGCGTTAGCGTTTTTGTATTTCTCTTCTCTTGTCCATCTCTGTAATTGGGCAATCCTTGACTGTTGAGACGTGAATAAATAAATAAATAGTATATAGTCATTCGTACTACACCTGTATTCCTAGTACACCTGAGGACTAGGTAAGGGCCGACCCGCCTGATCTTTCTGTCGTGTCTATGTTGTATTTCCCTTGTTGTCAATGCACTTGCTGGTCCGCCAGAGATCCTGGGTTGGATTTCCGGTGGAGACAACGAACTCTTCTTCTCGAGTTCACTCCGCGCCGGCATAATATCCAGAAATTCTCTTGATTTGCAAAAAAAAATTGTTCGTTATTTGGATTATTCCAAATTAAAACATTCGTAACTAGAGGTATTTACAGTAAAAATTTTATAATTTTTCATTCAAAAAAATGTACAAATGCAGCTTACACGCTTCTGCAATTTCTTATTCGAAAACCTCGTTTAATTGTCGTCGTGGCAACCAAACAACCAAAACTAATTAATTTACGAGTATCACGGTACCTTTCTACCCCCAGTCCTGACTTACGAACAGTTCGACTCACGTCCGCCGGTGTTCGCAACAAAACGTGTTCTCCAGTCGGGGAGTGATTGTAACAACCTACTACTACTACTAAACTAGACATGCACCTCGTCCATATTCCGTTGCAGAACTTCTAACGAATTGGTACATGTTGGAATGTGTGTGTGTACGTATACTGAACCTTCCGTGAAGTTTGTTTCCGTGTAATGTTTGTTATGTGTTGTGCTGCCACCTGCAATCAATTTTTTTAAACTATGAGTTTTTTCAACTCATAGAGATTGAAGTGTAGTGAATGAATAATTATTATACCGTTGTAGCCCTGTTGCTCTCCGCGGCGAGACTTTTTTAACGGGGAGATCGGCTCGCAGATGCGGCGAAAGCCGGTGCTTTGTATCACAGACTATGGTAATGGCGATCGCCTCGCATTCGCGCCTCGAAGTTGAGAACCGAATGTAACAACTTAAAAACTTCTATTCTTAATTCCGAGAAAGATATAAAAACCCCCCATTTAATCAGTGTTCCATCTTTCCAAAATTTCACCTTCGCGAAGACATTTCAATCACGTAAAATGCATCGTTACAATCATTACCAAATAATTATATCGATTAATCGACGTTTTCTGTGTGAAAAATAATCATTCAAAAGAAAAAGCAAAGCGAAAGGAGACCCTGATACGTGATCGAAACTATAATCGGATCATTCTGGGAATCGATTCGGATAAAATTAGCGAAAAAACGGCATTAATGAATTATATAATAATAATAATAATAATAAATACACAAAAAACCGCTTTCGGTTTCTATAAAAATAACTTTCTATTAGAAACCATTTAAGAGAGAGAGGAACCACTTTCTTTTTTCCCTCTCTTTTTTTTCTGGTTCCTCGAAAAAAATTCAGTAGAACTCGTCCATACCAGTCATGGCCGACGCGAATAACCTACATAATAAACCGCTAGGGCTAGTAGTAGGTCACAAGAATATGTATTACTCGATATACTCGCGCACACACATAACATAGCAGGAATGCGTGTATATATATAAACTCATGGCGAATCTTCCTCATTAACCGACAAGAAACCGATTCGAAAAGGGAGATCGAGCTTTTTTTTTTTTCTGGTGTCGTCCTTAACGAACGATCCGATCGATCGATCTTATCGGCCGATAACACTGTTGTCCGTCTTTTCTAAAGCGCGGTGGAATTTTCATCCGGGTTTTTTTTGAATTTTTCAGTTATCATTATTAAGGAGATCGAGTGCGATTCCGGTGGTTTCGGTTTCTGCGCGCAAATATTTGATTATCAAAGGTATGTGTTGAATATTTATACTATTCTAATATGTGTCGTATTCACCTGATGTTCATTTACTTAAAAGCTGATTTTTATTATTAAATTTCGGTAACTTTATTCTGAAATTCATTTAAATTCCAAAATGGTGTCTATACGTCGTGCCTGTTCGCAGGAAAAGTTCGGTTTCGATGAGAAAACATCGGCTCAGAATCTTTCTGGCATGTTCCTTTTCTCCAAGGTCCTGATCGACCAGTCTGTATTGTATCTTTCCTTTCATACCCAGCCTGATTGACCAGTCGGCGTGAAAATCGCCTGAGTGGCGTGGAGGTAATGTGCTCGTCTAACACCGTGAAGGTTGCTGTTACGGTCCTGGGTTCGAATCCGAGAGAGGATGTAGATAAGATATTTTCCCTGAAACGCGAAATCGAGGTAACCACCGTTACATAGCATTTTCGTTTCCGACCCATGACAGTAAATTGCAATATAGCGATATGGCCAGAGTTGATGTTTGGCGAAGTAGTCTGTATTGTATCTTTGATTTCATGTCCAGTCTGTATTCCATGCTTTTTTAAACCCAGACTACCTTACCTTTGTAATGTACCTTTCCTCTTATCACTACTGGATAACCAGTCTGTATTGCATCCTCCCTTCCAAATCCAGACTGAGTGATCGCAATCAGCAGCGTATCTTTTTTCTCAGGCACGTACTGACTGACCAGTGTGTGTATATTGTATCTTTTCTTTATTGTGATACATTGACCAGGCTATACTATTCCTCCTTGTTAGGACTGACTGACCAATCTTTAGTGTATGCGTTCCTTTGACATGTTCAGCCATTTTATCCTTTTCCCAGCTTGCCTAACTTATCTGTATAGTAACCTTTTCTTATACGCCTATACCATTATATAATGCTAGGGAATATAGGATTCTTATTTAAGAAATTAAAAGAGTTCGCGCTGGTATCAATACGGACTAATTGTCGGGCATAGTTGTTAGGCTACATGTAAATATGTAAATAGGACAATTAACTTAACCCCTGTAGATGTTTGTACTAACAATTTTTGGGGCGTTGTAAAAAATGTGAGAGCCCATTTCAGAGAATAAATTTGTCTCCCTGATGGAGGAGGAGTTTCATGGATCTAGGGGGGTTCCCAGATAGTTACGTTTTGGCACAAGCTGTGCCCATTTGAGTTGAGTCTCAAGTAGAGACTCTCTTCTCTGCTGAGCGGGGATTGCTCTCGTAATGTCTGATTTACAAATTGTGCCGTATATCCTAAAGGATGGATCGGGGCTAACCAGAGCTTATCAACCACAACTGGTTGACCAGTCTGTACGCTATATCTTTTCTTTTAAGACTAACTGACCGGGCTATACTGTATCTTTCTTTTTAGGACTGACTGAATCAGTCTGAAGTGTATGCTTCCACAAATTTAATCTTAGATAACTAAACTTAGATCATGTTACTCAGTAGTCTATGAGACTAGTAGTCTATTAGACGAATGGTTAGTTATATGTATAGGGTTAAGTTCCTTGGAAGAATATTCCCGCTAAGCCCTTATTGATCGATCATTCTCTACCAGTGTTCCTTAAAGCTGGAAATGTTACCCCCAGGACATTCTTATCAAAATAAACAGATTCGCATATCGCGTGAAAAACAATGAATGATATATTCAGATTATACTAGAAAGTTTGAAAATATCTCGCGACGTACTGATTGCAAAGATCCCGGGTTCATCTAGCTTTCAGCCACTGGTAATACAAACATCAAGTTGCTTCATGGCACCTAAGTGAGTTTGCCGGAAATTCCAAATCTCTGTTATCAAACGATGGGCCTAAGTAGCAATGTGTTCTTCTAGCCCTAGGCCCCAACTTTATTCTCGATTTCGTTTATATATACATCTGTATCCACTTATAACAGTTTCTCTCAAACTTCTGTCACTCGTGGCTTCCTTGCCCTATACATGGTTCGCTCCCCTAGAATAGTTTGGCAGATATTATGCATACATAAAAGAACCACGTCAAAGCATAAATAGGTACACATATCAGTATTTCCAGCTCGTCGTGACGCCCCTGACAAAGGTTGGCGATACACCAAGAAGCCGCGACGTACACTTTGAGAATCATTGGCTCATGACTTGCAGTTTGTTCCCATTCAGTGACAGGTTGATCAGCATCTACATTTCTTTTCCATTCTTCGACAGGTTTATCAGCATCCACCGTTTGTTTCCATTCCCTGACTAATTGATTAGCATATACAGTTTTTTTCCATTCCTCGACAGGTTTATCAGCATCTGCAGTTTGTTTCCATTTCTTGATAGGTTTATCAGCATCTGCAGTTTGTTTCCATTCCATGACAGGTTTATCAGCATCTGCAGTTTGTTTCCATTCTTTGACAGGTTTATCAGCATCTGCAGTTCGTTTCCATTCTTTGACAAGTTTATCAGCATCTGCAGTTCGTTTCTATTCTTTGACAGGTTTATCAGCATCTGCAGTTTGTTTCCATTCTTTGACAAATTTATCAGCATCTGCAGTTTGTTTCCATTCTTTGACAGGTTTATCAGCATCTGCAGTTTGTTTCCATTCCTTGACAGCTTCATCAGCATCTACAAAATTTTATGAATATGTTTCCAACATTAAAAATACATCTTTTTTAAGTAGTTTCTGTAGTCCAGTCTTATGTCCTCAAAATTTTATTCAACATTTAACAATATCCGGGGTTTTCTGTAACTATGTGATGGGCCCACACCGATGTCGGAAAAGCTTGTTCAGCTCCGTGGAGGGGTGGGGGGGGGGGCTGTTAGCTTGATCTTCTGTGGTCGACACAAACACTTGTGTCGTGTGGATTAGGTTAGGTTTCAAATATCCTTTAGAAATGTAATCTAAAGGGTGTGCTCGGTTAAAACAAAATCTGATAGTAGCAACTGTGTTGATGTCTAAAACAAAAAATTATAACAAGTGAGAATGAATGTATTGTTCAAGAATTCGAGGGCACGGATAGACCCATGATTCCGGTGGGGGGGGGCGCACATTGACACACACACAAACACACACCCACACACACGTACGTACGTACGTACGTTAAGAGGCTTCCGCTCCCTTGTATATTGTATCATAACTAACGCTATGTGCATTTTTATTACTTCCGCCACTGACGATCATTTTTCGAGTACCCCTCACTGGACCCCATTTCCGACCCCCGGGGTACGCGTAGCCCCACGGGTTAAGAAACACAAACCTGGATGGTACTTAATAGCATTATAAGTCATCTATGCTTAAAATATGGCAACACAAACTCTATGGATCGGTCGATGAAAAGGCTCGTATTGAAGATAATATTCAATTCGGTTTCATATATCAATGAAAACTTGAAATCGCGATGCATATCTGCAGAAGAGATACCATCCTTATAAAAATGCAAAGAATTCCATTTTTTTCTTAGGGAGGATGTGGAAGAGAAACTAGAACGCCATCTTCGTTACGATTTTCCTTTCAAGCGGATCGGCCTAGTAATGATATCACGATTGTATGGAAAAAAAAAAAAAAAGAGCGATTTGCATCGTGATCTTCTCTCATGTTCACTCTTTACCCGTTTTCTTGATCGTTTAACATTTACGAAAACGTTAATAACGTACGGAATGAGACTCATTTGTGCCTTCCCGAAATTTTTCTAGTCTCTTGAGAAATGCGTCGATCCGTAAACGTTTTATTACATCGGCAGTGAAAATGAGGCGACCTTAAACTATTGACTCTCTCTCTGTAATATGCTGCTCATTAACACGAGCCATTGAACCAAACTCCATTTGTGCGAGATGAATCACACGCTCACACAATCTATGCACTTTATTTTCAATATGGCCGACCTCTATTTCACCTCGATGGTGTTCGTTAGGGACAAATTGGTAGCGAACTAACCAACGAATTTTCCAGAATCACGAGTGAACAAGTAACTAGACTTTCAATCGAACCAGCGATGAGACTTTCTATTCATCCATCAACTAGACTTTCCAAAGTGCTAGAAACCAGACTTTCTATTGATCCAGCAACTATATCTTCCATTGTACCAGCGGCCAGACTTAGACAACAACTAGACCTTTGATTGTTGCTGCGTTGAAACACGCGTGCTCATTAATTAAGGCTTTTCAACGAACTAGATTCATTCAGTAAGTCCAGTTCAGTCCTGATTCTGATGTGCACTTGTATGGCGGCCAACTTGACTTGGCTGGATCTCTAGGAGTATCCAACCTTCGGGAACGCTCTGATGCCTGTGTCGGATAGGGGAGAGCGGGGTGCAGCATCTGTTAGTAAAGTAAAAGGTCAGATTGTCCTTCAACGCGATACTTACATAAACACGATCCACCTCTTCTACTTCTAATATAGAAAAGAAGGGCGTACGCAGGATCGACGTCCGTAATAATTAACCGGAGTTAATTAGTCACACAATGAATCTCTTTGAGATACTTACCTTAACAAAAAATTCACTAATTTTGGCGCATCATGGGCTATTTGGCGAAGCGATGCACCAGGACACCACTCAGAAGCCCGCTACAATCGATATGAATCGCAGTGCATGTTTATCATGTAATCCCGTTCATCGTGCGCAGTGTTCACGCGTTCGGGCAGCCGCAGCCAAATGACCTAGTAGCCCCCAAGGTCCAGGTGAAATATAAGTATAAAACAAGTACGAGGGGACTGTAATACTGTAATATTACAATTATGGATTGCTGAAAGAGTGCGGTCTGTACACGCTCTGGGTCAACTTTTCCGATCAATCACAAGCTTGCACACGATCTATATCGCTCACTAACCTGGTCCACCGCTTTCTAAGCCACTCTTTTGATCATTCAGATGTTCACACACACTTTCTAGACCACTCTTTTTGGCATTCACATGTTTGCACACGCTCTAGGTTACTCTTTTGGGCCACTCACTGATTGATTGATTGATGACCGCTCACGCCCAGAGCTGTTGTGCAAGACAACTTCCTCTCTTCACCTCCTAGGAGGCCACTCACTGAGAGAGATTCTGGTCCCTCGCTTCTTAATTCACTCTTTTAACCATTCAGATGCTCACACACACACTCTCTAGGTCACTCTTTCGGTCATTAACGTTTTCGTATGCTGTAGGTCAGTGTTTATCAATCGCCGGGTCCTGCCATAAGACAAACCGGACCGCGAGTGATTCACTGTTTCATTTTTCTTCATTTATTTTCCATTAGTCATGTGTATGACCGGGTCTCCTACCCACAAAAAAGAATCAACCGGGCCACCGGCTTCCAAATATTGAGAACCATTGTTTTAGGCAGTGCCGTCTTAACTCATGGGCCCACCCGGGCACGGCCTAGGGGCCTCCCGAATAAGATCCGATTAAAATTTACTAGAATTTACCTGGAAGGGCCTCGGAAAAACCACTTGGCTCGGGGCCCATGATGCTTTTTAGACGGCCCTGGTTTTAAGTCACTCTTTTGGGCATTCACATGACTGCACACTCTCTAGATCACTCTTCCAGTCTTTCACTGACAGGCTCCTTCTCTCTCTAGGTCACTTTTTTTAGTCATTCACATGCTTTCACACGTTTCACACTCCCTAGGTTACTCTTTTGATCGTTCACGTGCTCGCACACTCTTTTGTTTGCCCATAAAATGCTTGCATACTCTCTGGGTCACTCGTTTGGTCACAGAAGCGATCTCGGAGCCTGATTTATGGCAGTCTATGAAAATAGTGTGGCCCTTCTCTCATTATAGCAATTTTCTTGGTAACTCAGTGGTCAAATCTACCGTCTATCCGAACTTGCCACCATGGCCTATAACCTGCTAAGCCCTCTCCCCGTAAATACGCCACTGCGTTGGACTGGACTAAACTGTTCCAACCAAGAAGCTATTCCATTACTATATGTAACGCTATCATTTCTCACCGAATACGGGAGTGGGTGGAGGGAATATAATGCAAAATGTTACAACAGAAGTATTATGTTTGTTGGGAATAATTGGAGGGAGAAAGCGTTCACGATCTCGTGACCAAGTATCCACATCGATGACTATAACATCGACATGGAAATAACGTGTTCATAAATCACCGAATAACAGATTGGACTCTAAAATGACAGTCATCACTGTCACGGTCTGTTTTTTTCTTGCCTTCTCCTCAGGGGCACGTGTTTTTTTTAGCATTAACATTAATTCATCGACGATCTTGTCGTATGTCGTGCGATGTTTTGCTCACTCACCGTATGCGTGTGTTCACGATGTAAAAAGATTGTGCATTAGTACCACCCCCTCGAGCCAAAACAGAACCAACGATGACAAATGCGTCGCCTACGGTGAGATATGGCAAATTTCGGTTGGTGTTGGCGGTAACACGTCGAAAGGAGTTGAGCGATCCTTATCTGCATCTCTTTGTGTGTTTCACGCTTCGACTCACAACTTGCCGTAGGAATTCTTTTCCCAACACTTGCGTCGCTTTGTCTTGCTTTTGTTTCTTAAGGACGTGATAAATGGCGACGCGTTCTTGTGGCGCGTTTGTAGAAATCCCCCCCACTATGGAAGGTTCGTAAAAATCGGTATTATGTCGGCGATAATTGATTTAGTCTACATTATTGAGCGTAATTAACTGTTGGTGTTGTCATCAGTAAGGGCTGAAGATTTAGTGCCTCAGTTGCTGATAACTAAGCCGGTGGCAATAAAAGCTTAAAGTTATTTGCGCATTCGCGGCCTGCCATATATGTATTTTTTAATATGGCTATCGATTGAATATGATGCGATCGATAACGTTCATTTTATCGATCAGAAGCCAAATTCGATCGATTTATACGTGCTCCGTCTATCACAAGCTAAACTAAATTCGGTCGATAGCCTTCATTTCATCTATCACATGCTAAACTCGACCGATGTCATTTATTTCGGTCATCACTAGCAAAATTCGACGTTAACATAGCTCACTACAAGCTAAATTTGACCAATAGTGTTTCCAACGTTCGGTTCATCCATAACCTAAACTAGATTGGACCGATAGCATCAGAGGGCGCAGATAGCAACCGGTCTGCAACGGTACAAATATTCAAAAAATACACTTAACTCATACTTTGAAAAGTAGATGGCAGCGCTGAAATTTACGCGCAAAAGTACGTATGTACTATGATTGCTAGGTGCACTTGTACACTTTCGACCCAACTGATTCGGCACATGGCGATAGACCTGAGTTGCGCTTGGAATGAAGATCATTTGCTAAACTCGACCGATAGAGCGGTTTTCCTTTTTCATCAATCGCAAGGTAAATTCAACTGATGCCATTTATTTCAACCACGACAAACTAAATTCGACGTTTACCCAAACCTTCACAAGCCAAATTTGACTGATAGTGTTTTCTTCGTGTCTATCACTGGCTGAATTACACGTTTTTAGCGTTCATTCCATCCATCATAAGCAGAATTCGACCGATAGTTCACTTCGTCCATCACAACCTAAACTGAATTCGACCGATAGCGTTTTTATCTCGTCTATCACTAGTTAAACTTGACCGATAGTGTTTTTTTTTCTTCTCCCTCTATCACAAGGTAAATTCGAGTGATGTCATTTATTCCGTCTATCACGAGTTAAATTCGACGTTAGTCAAAGTCCATAGCAATACAAATTTGACCGGTAGTGTTTTCTTTGTGTCTATTACTAGCCAAATTTTACGAGCAGCGTTTTACTCATCCGTCACAAGCAAAATTCGACCGATAAGCATTCACTTCGTCCATCAAAAGCTCTAAACTAAACTTGACCGATAGCGTTTTTCTTTTTTTTTCATCTACCGCAAGTTAAATTGTACTGATGCCATTTACATTTCGTCCCTTCACAAACTGAATTCCCCGCTTATTCAGTCCATCACGAGCCAAATTTGAATCGATAGCGTTTTTCTTCGATAGTCTATTTCTAGATAAATTTCACGAGCAGCAGCGTTTTACGCGTCCATCACAAGTAGAATTCGACTGATGAACGAGTACTTCGTCTACCGCTAGCTCGACTTATTTTCCACCGAAAGCGTTAGTCCCGTCTGTCACTAGCAAAGATCGACCAGAAGCATTTATTTTGTCCATCACACGCTACACCCCGTTCAGTGATTCAGTCAAATAACTTGATTATCAGCATAGGTGCTCATAGGGACATCTGCATCCACTTATGCATATAAGCCAGCTCAAATCAGGTGCGTTGTTGACTCCATTTAACAAAGCCGGTGCATTGTTAAATAAAGACGCAGATTATGTACAGGGTGTAACTAAACTACTACAGATGAATCCCGCTTTAACGAATACCGTTACAGCGAAGATCTCGTTTTAACGAACACTTTTTTTAATCCCCGGATAAGTTTACATAGGAGCAATTCAGCTGCTATTTGCCGACGATGTGACTCCTGTATTGCAGCTGAGGGGTCGGAGTGGAGGCCAAGTATCTCGAGTCTTTCCTTGGGGTGGAGGAGGGCTAGGATTTTTTTTTTTCGTCCATACGGAGACATCCCATTGGGCGGTCACTTTGACATGATACGGACGAGTCGCCGTCCGCTGAAACTACAACACACAGCTGTTGTGCCGTTTCCAACAACACAATGGCCCACGTCACCTAAATGCATGCCTTCACACACTACCGACATTCGGCCGTAATTGTAATAAAGCAATAGTTTGAGATTTCGCTCCATATTTCATACAGGGCCGCAACTAGGGGATGGGTGACCGTCACGTGTCGTGTGAAGGAGAAAGCAATTGTCCTGGTGCGGAGGGTCTTTCTTTTTTCGACTCAAGATAAAGCTGAGCTGGTTGAGATTCCGGCAACGGGATAAATATTCAGGTTTTAGTTTTTAAATTCCGGAAAGAGCAGCTTGTTTATCATCGATGGTTCCACGAGAAGTTTTACATTGGAAAACCCCTGATATAGGTGCAGTTTACTACCGTTTCAGCCATCGTTGTGTGTATGTAACAATATGCGTGTTTCAGGCATTGGCCTTCTAAGTGTTTAGCAGTGTATATGAATGTACTATGTACGTGTTGTGTGGGTTTAATAATTGTGCTCGCTGTGGCGAGGCTTTTCGAATAAGAAGTCGGAATTTCGTAGATGGGAACCACAGAGAACGAATTTCATCAGACCGGGCGGAGTGGAACGTGGCCACATAACGAGTAATAGTCGTCCATGTGATCACGGACTTCATGGACTACCGGCGGCATATTTCAAGATCACTTAAGTGACCTGCGGCATATTTACAGGTAACCTAGGCACAGTTCCAGAGCACTTCAGCGACCAGCGGCACATTTAACGCATTTAAAGATAAGTTAAGTGACCCGTGCCACAGTTCCAGAGCACATAAATGACACGCGGCACATTCCCATGTCACTTGAGTGACTCCCGGCGTATTTACAGATCATTTGAGTGACCTACGGCACATTTCTAGATCCCTCAAGTGGCCCGTGACACATTTCCAGCTCACTTAAGTCACTCACGATCTGTTCCAGATCGCTTAAATTAGGTGTCCCCACGATACGTTTTCAAAATCGAAGAAGTGGCCCGCACTTTCCTAAAGGTTGAATCACCCTTAGTCCAGACGCTAAGTTTATCACAAAAAAAAAAAAAAAAAACCACATTCAATGCGTTCAAAATGCCCCGAAGGGTTCCGCAATTTCAAGTCTTTGTGCCACTGATTCTGCTTACCCTTGTCTTAAACATCCCGGATGAAGAAGATTCAGAAGTCGATCTTCTTACCTGAAAATAGAAGAGATAAAAAACAAGAAACGTTGTGACCCAGTTGTTAAGGGAAAGTCATTCTCTGCAAAAAAACATCTCAAAATAACTTTCCCCTCAACCAAAATGTCACGGAATCGCACGTTACGGCTCCGTAGGGCGACGCCACCTTTTTCTTTTTTTTTGTCCCACACGCGTCGGCCTAACCCCATCCAGTCCTCTCATGTTGAGTAGCAGCACTGTATTTAAGTGATCTGTGGGTAATTTAAACTGCTCGAGAAGGGATGAGGCACCTCTTCTGGGATATGATCTCGTTCCCAGATCTCTCCCCGGGGCCTCTGGCATGGACGCGAGAACTTCAAGAACCAAAACCACCCTCTCGCGTGAACTTCCTCCAGTTCCAGCCAATTCTGTCAGAAAACTTGCCCTTCTTTATCTTTGGGGGGGGGGGGGAGCGCGGGGGTTGCAGGTTTGTGATGGAGCGATGCCAATTATACCACACCACGCGTGATTTGAAACTTTCAGTATCGGCAATTAACCTGGATAATCACCTGGTGGTAGTCTCAGTAGTGTTTGAAGTGTATTTTTTCGGGGGGGGGGGGGAAATAGCCTTGCCGACAGGTAATGATAGTAGCGTATCTATCTGTAGACCGGGTATCTTTAACCTAATGCTCGTGAACACCACGGTGCTTCGGGAGTGTTTTTAGACCCACACCCCCCCGTGGGTATACTCAGCTTGAGCTTTAGGCATAATATTTTGATGGTGATAAATTATGCGGGTGCTCGAGAAGCGACAGCACACCCAGTGACATATTTACAGCGGAGTGGGTGGCTTAGCGGACCAGGGTGGCAAATTCGGAGGGGTGGAAAGTTTGAGGTATGAGTGCCCAAAAGTTACTAGAATGAAGAAGAGCGGTGAAATTTGCATATATATGTATGTATATATAACCTTCAATAAATCCATCCTCAGCCCAGACAGCAAAGGACTGGGTCAGTGAGTGAGCAAAAGAGTGACTCCTAGATAGTTTGCAAACTCGTGAGGGGAGCAAAAGAGTGGCACCTTTTGAGAGTTTACAAGTGTGTGAGGGAGCAAAAGAGTGGCACCTTTTGAGAGTTTACAAGTGTGTGAGGGAGCAAAAGAGTGGCACCTTTTGAGAGTTTACAAGTGTGTGAGGGAGCAAAAGAATGACTTAGAGCGTGTGCAAGCATGTAAGTGACCAAAAAAACAGTGCGCAAGCATTTAAGTGATCACAGCAGTGTGCAAGCATGTGAATGACTAAAAGAGTGACTTTAGAGACATTGATGTACTTGCAAGAGTGGGAGATGGGGAGGGGAGCAAGCGGGAACAAGAACAGGGTGACGAATTCGAGGAAAGAGCAGTCAAGAAAATGAGATTAGAATGGGAGAAGGGCGGCAAAATTCGTGTAGCGCCCGCAGGCGGCCAATTCTGAAGATAAAAAAATTCTACATGGAGATTGAATATACCCTGCATCATCTTGACTGGAAAAAACTGAACGAAGTGAATTATTTCTTCACAAAAAAAAAAGGAGAAAAAAATAGGTTTTGCTGACATTTTATGTTTTTAATGCATTTTTTGAATACCAAAAATGCAGAAAAATTTTGAAACTTCGAAAAAAACGAATGTGGGGTCTGAAAAGGTTAATCCACGATTCGACATGCACAGTCATTTCCCGACATTGGTGATTTTTCAGTGGTTTTTTAGTAACAACTGGAAACTTTGCTTAACCTTTAGCATGATTTCAGGCGATGATTCGACCCACGTCCCGTATTTTTTCTCAAGTAAACATGGTCAGCCTTATCAAAAGCGACGTTTCTATCATATTCGAGACTTTGCAAGAGGCTTCAAATAGATATTCATCATGGGAAAGATGTTTTCTCAACCTAAAAAAAAAAACACCCGATAGAGAAGAAGGTCATTATCTACAGAAGAAATAGTTTATTTTTTCTATAAGTAAATTTACGCATACATTTTAAACTGGAAAACACGTTGCCAACTTCTTAAGTAGAACCAAAAACGGGTCAAGTCAACAAAACATCCACACATGCATATGAAAACATGTATAAAAAAAAAGCAACCACATAGTACCAACCCTGTTGTTGCGAGTGTGTGTGTGTGTCTTTTATTACCATCATCCGCCATTACCCAAATACAAAAGACGACAAAAAAACACGACGATTTGTTGAGTCGAATGTTTATTTATTCACTCGACACATTTGCCTATTATATTATGAGGTCAACGCATGAGGAATCGAATCCGAGCAGATCGCCATGATCCTTGCGATGTCCATCTCTCTCCGGACCGAAGCGCAATAAACAACCGAATCGGACAATAGGTTGTTTGCGTACAAGAAAGAATCCCCACGAACACATCAAAAAAGTAGATATAAATCCCAATTACTTTATTACGTAAGATTTACTATCAGATTTACGAAATTTCTTTTCGGTTTCGATTTCTCTAAGAAATTTCTTAAGAGAAATCGATCGTTGGGTTTCAAGATTGTCCGTATATATCTGGGACTGGACCTCGATTACGTCTCTGAAGATCGATAGCGCGCGTGAAAAAGCACAGATGCGTAAAATTATCAAATACGTAGTACTATGCAACGATGAATATTCTATACTTCTCTTTAAAGTTGTTATTCTCTGCACGTTGCGTAACTTAATTTACGATTCTGGGCGTAATTTGGAAGACGGTTTCTAAGAGCGACGCGAATGATCGGATTAACGTGCTTCAACGAATCAGGCCCATGCAGTCTAGTTGAATTGCAACCATGATTCGAAAGGAAATTCATGTGTGCATGGTTGTTATATCTGAGAAGTCAAGTGGCTGGATCGAAAGACGGTATAGATACTGCATCAACTGGAGGTCTAGTTGCAGGATCAGCATTAAAGGTCTAGTTGCAGGATCAGCATTAAAGGTCTAGTTGCTGGATCGATGGAAGACCTAGTTGCTGGATCGATGGAAGACCTAGTTGCTGGATCGATGGAAGACCTAGTTGCTAGGCATACATTAACTGGAGAAATTTGTCAAGATAAGGCAGCCATCACAGAAAACGTTTTGAAATGAACTGGATCCAGTCAGAAAATATAGGTGCTGGATCAACAGGAGGTATCGTTGCTGGTTAGGTTAACAGAAGGTCTAGCTGCCCGATCAACAAAAGGGTTTAGATACTGGATCAACAAAAGGGTTTAGATACTGGATCAACAAAAGGGTTTAGATACTGGATCAACAAAAGGGTTTAGATACTGGATCAACAAAAGGGTTTAGATACTGGATCAACAAAAGGGTTTAGATACTGGATCAACAAAAGGGTTTAGATACTTTATCATTCAGAAAGTATAGTTGCTAGCTTTGATACAGGCAATCATTGTTCATTTGATGCTGTAGCTTGACCATACTTTCCCGAGAAAAATACGGGAAACCCATCAGTTAGGGAGAAGCTGACTTGGAGGTATCAAGTCCAGTTCAAAATGCGTTTTGTACCACTGGAATCTCACCCGGATCTTCTACATGCAATATGGAGGGGAGGGGGGAATATCTGCTTTTAAATGTACACATTAGGTTTGAAGAAGTCCATTCTAAGGTCACCGAAGATTGGAAAGTCCCGTCACACATTCCTTGACTGGTGACCCGCTTATTTTCTAGGCAAGGAGTGTCCACCTATGTCATCTATTTAGATTTCCTCGAGGCTCACCTTGAACCAGATCACCGTGGGATTTTTTTCATCCAAGTGTTTGCATATAGTTAGGTATCATTCCCCTCATCCGGAATGTAACTCCATCAGTGGTCATTAGCTGCAGCAAAACTGCCTTTTAAAAAAAGGGGGGGGGAAAGAATGATAAAGTCTAATTGATGTGGTATTGCAGGTGATTGTAAGCAGGCCCCATTATCATAATTATGGTCACGGTGAAGCCATTCTTTAATCTCGGAGCGTCTGGAACTTCTTGTCAATCACAGATAATGATATGAATCAATCAATACAACGAATACACTCAGAGAGACCGGCGATATTAATGATTATTTCGCGGTTAGTGAAGTGTTTGCAGGGCGTGGAGGATGTGACTGACTCACTGAGGAAATTACATAATTTCCTGATTCCCCAAATTAGTGCCTGATGGCAGAAGGGTCCACCCGGTTGGTTATACAATTACCTGAATCTGATCCGTTTTAGTTCAGCAGAACGTGAACACAAAAAACTGCGACTGATTGGCTGAGTGCGACACCCAGAAAGTCCACAACTTTCGTTTCTTTTTTACATACGTTACATTTGTCGATGCATATGGCACGCAGAATACGGAATCATGGGCAACAATGTGGTTAGAAACCGTGAGTTTAGTGACCTTGTCGTGCTTTTGACTTGAGCTTAAGGATGAGGAGGGCGTGCCTGGAGGGGGGAGGGGGGGCTGTGACGTCTGAAGGTGCTCGGATTTGTGATACTGGTCCCTATACCTTTTCCATTCCTGAAGTCCCACAAGACAGGGTTCGGAAATCCACATGAGATGTAAACCTTGAGGTGTTTGTTTCATGTTTTCAAGCAGATCCATTCAATAAACGGGCAGGTGTTTATTTTGATCAGCAGAATCGCTTAATTGCACTTCGATTATTGTTTAGTTTCCGATCGCTCAGGACAGTGTCTCCTTTATTTCTATCCCACACTCCCAGTGCAATACGAATTACCTTCCCGATAAGATCTTAACCGAAGAGAATGTTGCCTTTCCTACTAAGATAATTTAGCGCGAGATTGGCACCATCTATTGAGCTGAGAAAACATCATGTCACTCTCGCCACTGACGTCACCTGGGTCATTTGCTGAAGTTAAGAGGGCTACTATGCCTCTACTTCAACGCCTTACGTCCCAATGAGAAATAAGGTAGGATTGGTCGCGTCTCCAGTGGTGTATATGGATAGCGCGCTTGCCTGGTTTCCGAGAGGACTGGGTTCAAGGTTTCAGCTTTTCTTTCCAACTTCACCTTGGCATAATATCCAGAAAAAAAAAGTCTTTCCTTCATTCAATGAATGGTCTGTATTTATGAATTCCAGCTGAACAACACTATAGGTAATGGCAAGTATCACGCCATCGTCGATAGTGGAGGAGGGAGTGGGTTTTTCGGATTTGTTGACTTTTGATGATAAGGGGGGGGGGGTTTGAATGATGCTTACGTCATCCACCACCCTTTATAAAAATATGAAGTATTCTTAATGGCATCTTTACTGGATGTGCCAAAAACAAAAACTTTCCCTAGTTTCTGGGCATCTGAACTAACATTCCCCCCTCACTGATAAGTCCCTTATAGACCTCCTTCTCTAATAGAACTATCGGACCACCTCCCCCCCCCCCCGTTCTGTCTCATATAGGAGTGGGAGGGGCGGGTCGGCTAAACTACTTTGTGTCCACTCCATGCGTTGTTCTTGAGTGATTTGACTCCCGTACATAATGCGCATACATGCTCTTCAAATTGGAGGGGGAAGAGACATAAACCAATGGCAGCCATCTTGCCATTGGCTGATCAACCAACATCTCTGGAATTTACAGTAACAATGATGGAGAAGACGAGAGCTCAATACTCGGTTCTCTGCACCTACCAGCCACTGCAGTCTACGCCACCCTTTTAATTAACGCATAACTTAAAATAGTAATTAATAAACATAAAACACACACAAGATAAAAATATAGTGCGTTCGGTCTATAATAAATAATAATGTGAAACATAATCCCTGCGCAAACATAGCAAAGTTCACTACTGCAGTATCAGACTCCCTCCCATATTAGTATAATATTCTCCAAGGGCGTAAGCAGGATCGACCTTTGGAGAGGACACAAAAAGCGTAGCGGGTTGGGTTCAAGGAATTTTTTAAAGACAAATTTTGAGTTCTTAGCCTTTAAATAGCATTGAGATTAACAGAAATTGATTATAATAACATATAAAAAAGTTTTTGATCGTTGGGGGGGGAATGAGGGCTTCTGCCCCCCCCCCCCCAGCGCGTATGTCTCTGATCCCAATATACGTTAAGAGGGGAGAAGGCAAAGCTGACGAAATTTTTCTGACAAGGGGGGGGGGGGAAGGGAGTCATAGTTTTGCTTATTGTATGCCCATACTGAGTTGGCCTCTGACCTAGATGCGCGAAGAGAGGGTTCATTTTCCAAGGAGGGGAAACGGGAGGGAAAAACTCACTGAAACAGCGCAAAAGACGCCGACGGAAAATACCAACCTGCTCCTTTTTCCCTGCGACCTTTTTACCGGAAGAAGATAAATGGAATCGCCCATCGCGTGACGTTTCATGACGTAGCCGCTGTGGTGGTCGAGTGGTTATAGTGACGGACTTGCGATGCGAGGATCCGGGTTCGAACCCCACAGTGGTGGGCGGCTGAAGTTGGTTTTCTGTGGTTCCCAACTTCAAGGCGCAAATGCGAGCTAGCCGATCTCCCCGTTAAAAAGTCTCGCCACAGAGAGCAACAGTCCTACAACGATAAATCATTCAATCATAACACTTCACTCATAGTTTGAAAAACTGGTGGCAGATGGCAGCACTACACATAACAAGCACTACAGAGAAACAAAAAACTTCACGTCAGGTTTCACTACACGCACATTCCCGCATGTACCGATTCGTTGGGGGTTCCGCGGGGGGAGGAGGGTGTGTGGGCGGGGTGCATGTATGGTGTAGCAGTAGTAGGTAGGGCCTCCAAAAAATGGCTCGGGGATCCATGATGTCTCTTAAGTCAGCCACCTCGTTGGGCAATTTGCCTGTTGTGGCGTTGTATTTGTATTGTATTGTATTGTATTGTACTCAAGTAGCCAGAGGCCAACTGAGCGTGGGTATACAATACTTATGCCGGAAGGGGGGGGGGTCAAAATTGGCTAAAAATCTGCTGACGTATTACTTGAATGCCCCCCCCCCCCTATATGGTTTGGCATTTGATTAGATTTTTTTTTTCCCTCAGGCATGCTCAGGACAGAATCAAATCCAAGCGCAACATGCTAATGACACGAGGTGCGAATGTAAACAAACCGTAAAATATTTCGGGTACCATTGGCATTTCTTCTTCGATTGAAATGGAAAGACAATGTCGCTAACCGAAAAAGGAAACATTTGCGATGCGATAAGTTAATGTTTTAATTAATAATTATTAAGTTAATTAATTATTTAATTAACATTAAATCAGTCCACACAAGTTATAATTTTTGTTCCATCTCTCAACCCCCCAGAAATGCTCTGTTACGCCCCCTAGGAGCGCGGGCATCCCCCGTTCAAGAACCACTGATCAGAACTGCGTTTCTACTTGATCAAAATATACAGTCCGATCTCGATAAGACGAATGTGCAGTAGCCGGCAAAAAACTTCGAGTTATCATTAGTTCGACTTACCGGATATTCCGATTTCAGAGTGGGAAAAAGAAAAATTCATCGAAATAAACAGCGCTATTTAGGAACGTCGTATGTACAGTCGATTCCCGTTTTAACGAAAACCGTTACTGCGAAGAAATATCGTTTAAACGTAAGCTTTTCTAATCCCCCGGATAAGTTTTCATAGGCGCAACTTCGAAAACCTGTGGAATTCCTTTACAACGAAATTTCACTATTACGAAGTGATTTCTCTGGTGTCTTATAACGGGATTCGGCAGAATTATGGAAACGGACGCATATATAACACTCGCATATAATGTATGAAACGAATTATAAATTAAAAGCGTATACAAGATCGTTTCTTGTAAAAAAAAATGCAGTGATTTTTGACTGCCTACGTCTTCGTTCGTGAGAAAGTCATTCACATTTTTCCAGCAGGCAAATGAATCTGCTAAATTCTATCTATTGCTAAATGCTAAATGCTATTCCTAAATGCTAAATGCTATTGCTAAATGCTAAATGCTATTGCTAAATGCTAAATGCTATTCCTAAATGCTAAATGCTATTCCTAAATGCTAAATGCTATTCCTAAATGCTGAATGCTATTCCTAAATGCTAAATGCTATTGCTAAATGCTAAATGCTATTCCTAAATGCTAAATGCTATTCCTAAATGCTAAATGCTATTGCTAAATGCTAAATGCTATTGCTAAATGCTAAATGCTATTCCTAAATGCTAAATGCTATTCCCAAATGCTAAATTCTGTTGTTAAATGTTGAATTGTATTGCTAAATGCGGAGTTCTATTCTATTGCTAAATGCGGAGTTCTATTCTATTGCTAAATGCGGAGTTCTATTGCTAAATGCGGAGTTCTATTGCTAAATGCGGAGTTCTATTCTATTGCTGAATGCGGAGTTCTATTCTATTGCTGAATGCTAAATTCTATTGCTGAATGCTAAATTCTATTACTGAATGCTAAATTCTATTACTGAATGCTAAATTCTATTACTGAATGCTAAATTCTACCTACTAAATGCTACCTACCTCTTAAACTTCTCTCATTCTCAAAAACTTCGACTTAACGGAAGAAAACTTCGAGTTAAGGGCAAATTTTAACACGAAAATACGGAAAAACTTCTGGGGGCAGAGTGAAAACTTCGACTTAAACAGATATTCGAGCTGTCGGAGTTCCAGTTATAGCGAATTGACTGTATAAGCAAAAATATTAGAAGCGTCAGATTAGCTGAATATGATGATATTCTGTTGAATGAAACAGTCTTTTTGTTCCTGTTTCGATGCGTCCTTCGCTTCGTTCGTTTGTTTACAGACCCCGCCCCCCCCCCAGTGAATAGTAATCAAAACCAGTTGAAGTAATCAAATAATAGTGGCAGATGTTTCATTCAACGGAACAACATGGAACGCCGAGAAAAAGATGAATCTCACACCTTGGTTTCTGTTTACTTTCGGTTGATTATGTTTTCTCTCCGTCGGATATAAACGTCAAGACCGGCTTCTTATTATAGCTCATTACACTTCACTCGTAGTTAGGAAAATTGATGGCCGAGATGGAGAGCACTATAAAAAGCATTATACATAAACACAAACTTCGCGTTAGGTTCGCAACACGTAGATGCACATTTTCCAGCACGGCCCAGGTCTTCGACTACCTTCTTGTACCTCGCCTTTGAGACCGAGCGGCGGACCATGAACTGGCTAGGAGGAGTTTCTTACTAGCTGGATATGTTCCACTGAATGAAGTTGTTTCTTTTTTCGATACATATACGTGTACACATACCATACCAAACGAGAATAGTCCGGGGGGGGGGGGCGCTACATCACGTATTGGCAATATCAGCCTTTGCCCCTAAAAATCGATTTTGTACCAGAGATTCACCGGAATTACTTTTCGATTAAATTATTTTTACACATGAGTTGATGCAAGGGCGTAGCGAGGGGGGGGGGGGGACTTGGGGGTCTGGTCCCCCCCCCCGAAATGTGAGAAAATGACCGAAAAAAGGGAAAAAGATAGCCAAATCTTTGTTCTGTCACTTTGGTCCCCCCCCCCGAAATGAAAGTGGTCCCCCAACCCCCGAACGAAATTTCTGGCTACGCCCCTGAGTTGATGTTCACTGTAGAAGAACAAGTTCTCTTGTATGAGATTCAAACAATTAAAAACTTTGTTTCCTGTTTATTTTGTAGTGGATCGGGTCTCAATCGTGAAAATGAATACAACCAAACCTCGTTAATAAGTCACTCTTATAGGAGACCAAAAATATGACTTCGTAAGCGGAGTGACTCGTTAAACGGAGTAGGCCGTGGCCGCGCCGATTCCTTTCCCCCTATTGATGCATTCATGCAAAAAAACCAAATTTTAGTCACCTAAATGATTTCAGTCATGAAAAAATTGATTACAGTTTTACTTAGTTTTTATTTTGCTTACATAAATTTATGCATTTGAACACAACCCACAATATATTACCTTTTCAAATTTTTAAAAATTTGCAAATTTTTCCGCGTGTTTATGGAAACGAAAGTATGTCTCGTCTCGTATCACAGTTTAATTCGTTTTTGGAACATTATAAGCAAAAATAAAATATTCTTTACGGGTTATTTTTCGCTGAAAAAACACTGGCTAGGCTTGTTTTTGTGGAAATTGGAAGTGGAACGAGCGATTCTTTTCTCCAAAGAAGATCGAAATTGGAAGTCTCTTTTGCTTTCCAGTCCGAATACAAATGTTTTTACTTGATCGATTTCTCATACTCTGTCACTATAACGTTGCTTTGTCTTTAACTTTTTCTTAAATTTGTAGAACATTCTGGTAGCAGGGTGAGCACGGGGTTACAGATGCTCTCGACCAGCTGAGATTTGTTTAAAACTTCAAAAAGCCGACAAAAATATTGAGTGGCTTAAACTAAACATTTTTGTTTCTTCTGTAAAAAGGCAAAAGAACCGCGAGTTTCTGCCATGGACACCTTTTCAGCAAAAGCTGGCCAAGAACCGTAACTCGTCAAGAAAAAAGAAATTCCAGCTGAGCCATTACCGTATACAGTCGATTCCCGTTTTAACGAATACCGTTATAGCGAAAATCTCGTTTTAACGAACACTTTTCTAATCTCCCAAATAAGTTTACATAGGAACAATGCTAGGTAACCTGAAATTCCTTTATTACGAAATTTCGTTTTAACGAAGTGATTCCTCTGGTCTCTTGGCGTTCGTTATAACGAGATTCGACTTTATAAGAAATAGCCCAATGTTGAAAGATCTGCCAACAAGCCTGCAGTGAAGGAGGGGGGGGGAAGAATGCAGACTTCACTGGCTTCTTCTTGAAATGGTAGCTGATGCTTTGACGTGATAAGAGTGAACGTTGAACTTATTGTGTATATTGTACGAAGTTTCCGGTTTGAACGGTAATTTTCGAAAGAGTGCTCTCTGAAAAAGTGACTCCTTAAGCGGAGTGGGGTGACGCATTATCGGGAGTTTAATATCATTAGAACCCTATGGAGGACAGTTGGGATTTTCAAAAAGTGACCCGGTAAGCAAAGTGACACGTTTACCCGGGTGACGCACTAACAAGGTTTGACTGTGCAAAGACAGCGACCCTTGGTTCGTTCCGTTGATTATGAAGTCATTTTTTTTTTCCTGCTTCGATACCTGTATCTGATGTTTGTTCAAAGAAGCACCGAAACGTAAACAAATGGGCAAATATCGTGTAAGATCGAAACAATATAAGATTTGAAATGCGATCCACACACTTTGATATCTGTTTATTTTCTGGAACTGTGGCGTTGCGTTTCCTCTAAGTCACAAAATTAATCGGTAGTTATTGTAAATGAAAGAAAGCCGTGTGCACACCCCTCCCCCCCCCCTTTTCCGACCAGAGCATTGATTTCTTGGAATTCGTAAAATGTTTTTTTGCATTTTTAATACTCAAAAAATGCCGCAAATCATTATTTTTTCAAATTTTCATTTTTTTGTGAAGAAATATTCCACTTCGTTCAATTTTCTTCAGGCACGGTGATGAAAGTCATCTTCGCATGCAATTTGTTCCAGAACTTTATTGCTAAATTTTATGTAATAAATGACACTTTCTCTCCTTGAAGCCATCTTGAAAAAACCCCGAAAGTTCAACTTTAAGTGCTGCCTTCTGATGAAAGCCCCCAAAGTTCATATTCACTAAATTTTTAACTCAAAACTTACACAATCCTTTAAATCGGGGTGGACTTCCTGAGGTCAAAAGAAAAATATTCAACTGTGAGAAAAAGCAACTCATACATTTGAAGCGAGGGTCTGAAAGGGATTCAACACCTGTTGCGTTTCGTTGCCTTTTTCGTTTCTTGTTTCGATACATTCGTCATGTACACAGATTCCTCGAAAAGTAAACAAATGGATGTATGTTTAGTTGAGAAGAACCATATCATACTGATACCGATACGTTCAGTACTGATACATATGCCGTTTCTTTGTACAAACAGATACAACGAAAAGTAAACAAATAGATAGATGTTCAGTTGAGAGAAGAACCATATCGTATGAGATTCAACCAATCACAAACTTTGATTTCTGTTTCCTTTGTGGTAGATTGGGAGGCTGTGTGTGTGTGTGTTACGTTTCCTCCCAGTTGTGAAGTGAATACAAAGAAAGCTGTATATACAACACTCGGTTTATTCCGTTGAATAAAGCCCTTTTTTCTGTTCCCTGTACTGATACATATGCCGTTTCTTTGTACACAGATGCAACGAAAAATAAACAAATGGATAAATGTTCAAGTTGAGAAGAACCATATCGTATGAGATTCAACCAATTAAAAACTTTGATTTCTGATCAATTTATGATAGATTGGAACTATACGTTTCTCCTGTCAACGTAAAATATACATAAAAGTAATGATCAACACAAAGTTGGATACGACGGCTGTTGCGTTCCGTTGAACGAATTTGTTTTGTTTCCTGTTTCGATACACCTGGCGTTATTCAGAGATGCCCCGAAAAGCAAACAAAATTACGGGAGGTGTTTGACCTTACGTTCAAATTTACTCGACAGTTCATAAAGGTCATCTCTGATTGTCCTTGTTGCGATGCCACATCACAAAAATAAGACCTTGTTGGAATAACGGTCTCGGTTTCCTTTCCAAACGATTATAGTAATGAAATATTATAATTCTGTTTACAAATATAAAATAAGCAAGACTTGCGGACCCCGTCAATTTATGGCATTTCTCTCTTTTCCTCCTCCTTCTTCCTTGAAGACAGTCAAGTTCAAGATCCCCCAAGTAATAACAATCACCACCAAGTTCATAAGTAGCGAGGACTAAATCGAGACAAACTAATAATGAGAATCGAGACGCCAGGGCAATAGTAATATTATACTAAAAACCTTGATCCTCTTGCAGAGATTTAATAAGACATTAGGGGGGTTACGAAAAAAACAAGCGACTATATATAGTAGCAATGGGTGGACACGTTTAGAAGAGGGGGGGGGGAGTTCTTTCAAATCTCTCATAAGTGAAACTTGTTTTATACCATTAATAGTTCCTTAAAATGAACCACTTTCGTTTCTTTGGAGGAAACAGAAGAAGAAAAACAACGAAAAGCAGCCATTTTTATGAAAGTGAGAGAGAGTTCTTAGCGGTTTATTTTGTTTTTCTCACCCTCCCGGAGGTTGAATAATTTGCGTCCCCCCTCATTCTTTCTAATGTATTAAGACGTGGGTTCGATTCTAATCACGGATCAAGCTGAGGAAAAGCCGCTCGTGGCCCCGTTCTGTTTTTTTTTTTTTTGTTTCACTTTCAATGACCCTAAGTTGGCTATTTTTCCGCGTTACTCCGAGTTGTGTGTTGTTGCGCGTATTTTCTTACCTCTCCACAACGTAAGCCGCGGGTCAATATTCTGTTACGTGTTGAGCGGACGAAGGGCGGATTGTTTTTACCCCCCGAAACAAAATAGAAAAAAAACCCTTCATATTCCCATCATTATCTTTCTTAAACACTGATGCCCTAAATTCCGACATTTATTATGTCTTCCTCTTGCTTTCGTTTTCGATTCTCCCATTATTTTAATGTCGACCTATTTTAGAATATGTTTTCTGAAAGAATATAAGAGAAAAATGGCTTCTCTCTTAATTCAAGTGCAGGGTTTTGTTTGTTTGTTCGTTCGTTTCTGTAGGTATTGTCCGTTTAAGAACTATCTTTAAGGGTCATTACACCCTTATATTAGCATTGAGGTGTCCTTGTATAAAGCGATCATTATGTAAAGCGGACAAATGTTGGGTTTATTTTCATATTTTTGTTATGAAATGTTTTTTAGAATGAAAACTCGCATTACGTTTGTTTGTTTGCGTCATTGTCATTACCTCCATTACATGCCGTTTCCTTATGTCATATTCCCTGGAGGTTTTTTTCAATCGTTGATTGATGGGTTTTTGAGGTGGATTTGACCCTGGGGGTTGCTGAATGTTGTTAATGATGGTTCGACACGGCGACGGCATTCTGGAAACGAACGTTTCTTTAGAGAACACTCTCAGCAGTTTTAGGTTCTACCTTAGGGTGACCAGATGAGGTGCGTATGAAATCGGGGAAAATCCCGGAAATCGTTGTTAAAAACTGGGACGTCCATTAATAATAACCGGGACATCTTCAAAACTCTCATTTCGCGGGCACCACAATGTAAAATTGCAAACCAACAAAGTATTACGTAAAATATTATCGCACTATTATCGTACTATCTACACAGGGGCGCAAAAACGAGTGAAACATTTGGAGCGGAGCCATCGTTGCCAAACGTCCCATATATACGTGATTGAAGGGCGTATGCGATGAAAGGAAAGAGGTACGTTACTCATAAATTACTATGTATGGTAGAATCGGGGGGGGGGGGGGATGTTAGCCTCATGTTATAACATCTATCATCTACGAACAGTGGACCCTCGGTTTACAAACTTACGAACTTGCTACATGTAATCCGTTCCGGATGTCCGTTCGTAAATCGAATTGTTCAATCGAAACCGAAGTAGTTTTTTTTTATTTTTTAGAATAATAATCGATATGAAATTGATTAATTGATTAAATTCGTTACAAGGACCCCGGATATTTTTTGTGCGAACTTTCGCAGCAGTGCTTTGCGCTCAAGTGCATAACGTAAAACCTAATGAGAAATCATTAGGCTAACACTGAAAATGCTTTTCCCTAGAACAGACAGTCCCAACATAACGAGATAACGGGCTTATATCCCATAAGCCGGGCCATGTCAGTCTGGTTTCTTTAATACGGTAAAATCTCTTTGTGGACACCGGCGGGACAAAAAAATTCGTCCGTAAAAGAGGGGTGTCCGTCAAGAGGGGTTTTACTTTATCCTTTATAATCTCAGCGTCGAAATTCTCGAACTTTCTGCCTGCAAAGGATGTGGCCGCAATTCCTTCAAAGTTGAATTCATATTTCCGTAAGTCACTTGCTTTTCTAATCATTATAATCACTATAATCACCAAGTATACTGTCAGATCAATATGAGCTAACAGCAATGTGGTAGGTAAAAATATAACAGTGAAATGACAATTTTTTTCCTAACATAATATCAAACGTGGTTAGAAGATGAATTGGAAAAATATCGGAAATAATTCCATTTCATTGCGCAAGCGAAAACCGGGACAGGGAGGAAAATATCGAAAAACCGGGACATCTGGCCACCTTAGGTGACCAATAAATTTTGATGGATAAAAATCATAGAAAAAATCAACAAATTGACACACCGGGTCGTGGTTTCCGCCCTGTGACCAGAGACGTGCAGAAGCCGCCAAGAAATCATAAAACAATTAATATACCGAAAGAAAACATAGTCAAACTCTTTTGTAACGACATAGGGGGATTTTCCACGCGATTTCGTCGTTATAACGAAGGTGTCGTAACAACCGAGGTTGACGTTTTTAAGACATTTTTTTTTACGCAAATTTTAATCAGAGGCAATCAAATACTGTTTTGATTTCTTTATGATTAGGGGTGACCATATTTGATCGAGGGGAAGATGGTAAATTAGGATAACAGGTGATGAGGGACATGCCAATTCTTGCCAGAAAATATCGCCAATTGTAGGAGAAGTTGCCAAATATTGCTTAAAAATAATCCTTATAAATATAATATATATAATCATATTGTTCCGGGTAATTTTTCTCACAAGTCCTTGAAATGAGCATAGAACGAAACAAAATGCAGGACGTCGCAGATTTATTTGACAGAACAGCTACGAGTATTTACAAGCAGAGATCTTGAAACGCGACCTACGAATAGAGTGTGATCGACAAATAAGGTCTCGTCTTCCCGATACAATTTCAACAACTGGACATAGTTCCGTTTTAGTGGCGCCACGTATACATAGGCAAAAGAATCCTTCTGGAATAATCTCCATAATTCGCACATGACATCTTTAAATTTTTTTTCTTTTTTGGCATTGTGACATCGCTAACTTATCGATATTTACAGAGAACTCCATTAATGGTTATTTACATGTGAAAAATGACATAATACGTGATAAATAATGATTATTTACATAATTTTTTTTTCGTAACAATATTCATTACGATGCAACTTATACATTTTGCAAATTATCGGCATTCCTGATTCTAGCAAAAAGATTCGCGTTGAGAAAACGGGACATTTTTATGGAAAAGTTGGGAAAGGCAAAATACGCGCAAATGTTTCGTCGTATCAATGAGCGAGTCGGAGCGTCACACACGTGAAAAGTCTTGCTTTCAACGTTAGGTACAAATAGAACAGACGAATATTCCGTGGATCAGCTCTAATCTCAGGAATTTCTTGCGGAAATGTCATTGAAACGGAAACAAAAGTGACGGACGAAAAACTTATACAAATACAATGCCACAACAGGCAAATTGCCCAACGAGGTGGCTGACTTAAGAACATCATGGATCCCCGAGCCCCTACCTACTACTGCTACACCACACATGCACCCCGCCCACAACCCCCCGCGGAACCCCCCAACGAACCGGTACATCCGGGAATGTGCGTGTACGTGTAGTGCAACCTGACGTGAAGTTTTTTGTTTCTGTGTAATGTTTGTTATGTGTAGTGCTGCCATCTGCCACCAGTTTTTTCTAACTATGAGTGAAGTGTTATGATTGAATGATTTATCGTTGTAGGACTGTTGCTCTCTGTGGCGAGACTTTTTAACGGGGAGATCGGCTCGCATTTGCGCCTTGAAGTTGGGAACCACAGAAAACCAACTTCAGCCGACCACCACTGTGGGGTTCGAACCCGGATCCTCGCATCGCGAGTCCGTCACTATAACCACTCGACCACCACAGCGGCAAATCGAACTGATTGCTTTTCATCGACGTTATAAGCAAGGTCAATTGGCATTATTCATTATGAGAATCAGTACGAGCTGCCAATTATTGACGCTGTAGCTGAGGTGTCTAATCAATTTCGGTCAATTCAAATGTTCCCCCCCCCCCACGCAAATGTGATGATTTTGTACCCCTTTAAAGGACGGTACCTTCTCATATAGCGATGAGAGTGAGACAGTTTCTGGGCGGGATGTTTGGTCAAGAAAGCTGATTTTACAATATTGCGTGTTCCCCCATGGTGTATGTTCGAAATCCCATCTACGTTGATTGAGCTGAAAGATGCTATGCGCCGTGAGATCTCTGCTATATATATATATCGACTCCGATTCTGCCACGAAGCTGGGCTCGGCAACGGAATTAAGTCCTGGCGTTCATGCTATCGACTCCGACATGGTGTGTGCAAGTGCGAATGATTTTCTCACTCGATTTGCAGAATGTTCTTTCAATAATATTCATCTCAAATATTTTCGCGTTGCAATGTTTCTTCTATAAACTGCGATTTCAAGCAGTCATTCATTGCCTGAGCATTGGGGGATTTTACCAGCAGTTTCAGCAATAATTTATGATTTTTGCCGACTCAACCACTTTAATACCAAGGACGTAATATCGCGTCCAAACGCCAGTGGGCATAAATTCAAATAAATTTTCTTCTCTTTTTTCTTTCCTCTCTTTTTATCATCGCGAAGCTTCGATGTTAGCCCTATGAAAAGAAGTTGTTATTTTTTTACTTCCGTTTATTTCAAGTGATCTTTTTTTCCCCCCACACGTGTGATGTAGCCTTTTACTATGTATATTACTGCCAATGCCCGAAATTGGTCAGTTCGCGCCGAATTGGTCATTTTCTCTCGTCACATGGAGCTAATCCAATGCAGCTACTATATATATATTAATGCATCACACACACTTCGGCAATGAAAATAAAGGATTTATTATTATTTGGCACCTACCGGACCGTCTTACATCAACACATCGAACTTTGGCCAGGGATATCCGGCCACTTCGCGAATTTGCCGGCCAAAACTCGAATCATTTATGAAAATCGGATTTTGGCCAAAACTCTCGGCCATTTCGCGAAGAGGCCAGCCACTTCGGGCTTTGGCAATATATAGTCCATATAAGAGCGAAAGATATGTTTTTGCCTTTCATTTGTTTTCTTCACCCTTTTCTTCTACTTTTTTTCCTTCTCCTTCTTTTCCTTTTTCTAACGTGCGGTTAGCTTAGGACAAGGTTGCCATATTTATCGGCGATTCGTCAAATAGAGATCATCCGAATTTCTTGCCAATAGCTTGTAAGCGAAAGGGTTGCAGCAATTTTGTCGCTACCGTTGGCGATATAATCTGTGGTACTTAAGATATAGCGATGCCCCGTATTTTGGTCAATAAAATATGGTCATCGTATAGTCATGATCGATTTTTTTTTTCCTCTGGCGTAAATTTATATTTACTATGATTTGCAGTAGTGTTTTGTTCTCACATGTTTTCGTTTTCTATTCCAGGACTTCCGAAAAAAAAAACGTACATAAAACCATGTGGTGCCGCTCAACATTCGTGCTTCTCTGTACGATGTGCCTGTTGGCCCTGATCAACTGCAAGTCCCTGCAGAGCTCACACGAAACGAGCTCCCACAGAGAGAAGCGAGAAGCCGTCGAAAGCAGGCAGGCTATATTCGGTCCTCTCGGAGCACTGGGAGCACTCATACAACCGATACTCTTCATGATAGGAGTTGCCAACTTCATGGGGAGGATGCCGCAGTTCTTCACCAGGTGAGTTTAGATCTTCTGCATCTCTGTTGGCGACCGTGAATAAAATTAACAGATAAGTGACACACAATTTTGGCATCATTTGGTATCAGCCGTCCAGGATATCCAGTCATCCAAATAGGTCCTGTCAAACGACCTCGGTTGTAACGACATCTTAGCTGTAACGTCCATTATTTGCGGCCGATTTCCGGCTGATTCCTATAGAGAATAATGTTAATGAACCTTGCTTTCAACGTGGATGAAAGCTCGACGACCTCGGATATAACGACCCATTTTTCGTCACTTTGCTTCCGATTCCCAAGAAATTCCAAAAAAATATCCCGTTTTTCCTCCGCAGATTATGTAAATTATCATTTATTATGTCATTTATCGCTTGTGAATAGTCATTATCTTACGTATTAAGACGAAATTCACACATTCCTCAATAAACCTCGCCAAATTGGCGACAAACCTGGCAAGTTTGACTAAAACTCCGATAATTTGGCGACGTCATAGTACAAAGAGAAATTTGTAGAGTGAAAAGGAAAGAATGGGATCTTCTCGCGAGAATGTGGAAGTTTCTAGAACTTTCCACCTGCATAAAAGCGCCGCCAAAGCAAAACTGACTGGAGCTGAGAGGGAAGACAAACTCTTGTGTACGTTCGAGAAGCCGTATATCAGGGGCTTTCTGTTTAGCATGTATTATCAAATCACATTGCCTGTAAATAAGTGCGAATAGCTGTTCTGTGAAATAAATCTGTGACATCCTGCATTTTTGTTTCGTTCTCAACTCACTTCAAGGACTTGTTTGAGAGACATTATGCGGAACAATATGAATGTCCGACACGTTCTAAGCAGCATAAGAGCATGTTCTTTCCATAAATGCGTGGAGACCTTAGATATAACAATGTTGCACAAGAAAATCAGTGGGAGGGTTACGGCTATGAAAGGCTCAAGGCTATAAAATCAGGGCTCCATCAAAAACATTAGCTTGGGGGAGGGGGGTAGAGACTCGCGTAGTATGTGATCATTTTTTTAGAAGGTGTAAAACGCAAGGTCAGAGCTTGTTCCTCATAAATTTGGGCCTCGTGTGAACTCAACTTTGTGGGGGGGGGGGGCTTTATACTTGTATATAGAACTCTCTGAGGCAGAGGCGTACATGGGGTAAGAGAGGTATGGTGTCTCCTCCCCAAGACGATCTAAAAATAAAAAATATTTTTTTCGGATTTCCGTAAAAAATCAAAACATCAAAAGAAGATGGCAATGGGCATCCGAATGGACCCGCGAGGGCCCTGGGCACGTGCCCCCATTTACCCATCTCTCCAAAGAGAAAAGAGCCTGAGGAAGAATCCTCATTTATGGTCCTCAAAGATTTCTTCCTCATGGATCCTTGAAAAAAAATATTTTTGTGCCCTCCCCCTTGAGAAAAAAAATCCTTCTTTTTGATCACCCTTTAAGGAAAAAAATCCTCTCAAAAGATAGAAGAATCCTTCTTTATTGTCCCCCCCCCCCACACCAAGCAAGAATTCGTCTTTAGGGTTTCTCTAAGAAAGGATTCTTTTTTATGTTTCCTAAGAAATTATTCTTCTTTATGGTTCTTAAGAAAGGATTCTTTTTCATGGTTACTAAGAAAGGATTCTACTTCATGGCTCCTAAGAAACGATTCTTCTTCATGGTTCCTAAGAAAGGATTCTTCTTCATGGTTCCTAAGAAATGATTCTTCTTTACGGTTGTTAAGAAAGGATTCTTCTTCATGGTTCCTAAGAAAGGATTCTTCTTCATGGTTCCTAAGAAACGATTCTTCTTCATGGATCCTAAGAAAGGATTCTTCTTCATGGTTCCTAAGAAATGATTCTTCTTTATGGTTCTTAAGAAAGGATTCTTTTTCATGGTTACTAAGAAAGGATTCTACTTCATGGCTCCTAAGAAACGATTCTTCTTCATGGTTCCTAAGAAAGGATTCTTCTTCATGGATCCTAAGAAAGGATTCTTCTTCATGGTTCCTAAGAAATGATTCTTCTTTACGGTTGTTAAGAAAGGATTCTTCTTCATGGTTCCTAAGAAAGGATTCTTCTTCATGGTTCCTAAGAGACGATTCTTCTTCATGGATCCTAAGAAAGGATTCTTCTTCATGGTTCCTAAGAAACGATTCTTCTTCATGATTCCTAAGAAAGGATTCTTTTTTATGATCCTTTAAGAAATACTACTTTTTTTATGACCCTTTAAGGAAGAATTCTCTCCAAGAAGAGAAAAATCCTTCGGTACTGTACCTTGAGGGGAAAAAATCATTCTTTATGGTTCCCTTAAGGAATAACTCTTATTTTTTATGGTCCTTTGCGAAAGAATCTTCAACTGGGAAATGAGAATCCTTTTTCATGTTCACTTTCAAGGAACCATTTTTATTACTATAAGAATGGTATAACAGGGTCCCTCCCCTCCCATACCCATATTTGATATCTGTGAAGTGATATCTGTAAGAGTTGGGACCACGAAAATTAGTTGTACTAAGCGGGTAAACGTTCTAAGTGGAATCTTGGAACAGTGGGAACTAATCTGGATTACTGTATATAACGGCATGATGACGCAGTAAAATTGTACCTCTTACGTTACTTGTTCTTGATTGATTGCAGAGTCAGGGACAGGATCGGCCTCAGCCTCGGTGGGATGGGCCACACCGCAGGTGCCGGAAGGAAGAAGCGATCCGTGGACAACGACCGACTCAGCGAAGACGAGGTGGAACTTCTGCGTCTGTTCAGCGGAGCTCAGACGAAGTTCGGCGATGATGGTGATGAGCGAAGCTGAACGAGGCTGTCAAGAGAGAAAAATAGGGGACAAAAAAGAAATTGCCAAATTTTTTGACCAGAAAAGTTGTAAGTATATATATATATATATATTTATACTGTTCATCCTTGTCAGCTTCAAATCCTATCTACGAGAGAAGGCAGTGATTTTAAAACGTCTGTGTTTCACCCGTAGTCATCCTACATCCCAAGCGTGGAGCTCTGACAGGGCTCTAACTTCGTCCTACTACTAAACCACACACACATGCGCCTGGTCCATATTCTCCTGTGGAACGTCGGTACATGCTGGAAATGTGCGTGTCCGTGTTGTGAACCTAACGTGTACAGTCTGTGTTTCTGTACAATGCTTGTTACGTGTGGTGCCGCCATCTGCCGTCAGTTTTTCTGACTGTGACTGAAGTGTAATGATTCGATGATTGTACCGTTTTGGGCCTGTTGATGTCCTTAGCGAGACTTTTTTAACGGGTCGCATTTGCGCATCGAAGTTGAAAACCACAAAAACTTCAGCCGACCACCACTGTAGCGACGATGGTGCAATGACCGCTACACCACTACACTGGCTCAAGCCTAGGGACCTGGGATGATTCCTCTAATTTTCTATTTTTTTACACGACAAAATCACTACAAATTCAGCCCCTGCTGTAGGATGTGTAGACCCTGTTGGCGTTGGTTCGGGGCCGTTCAAGTATTACGTAAGCAAATTTTTAGCCATTTTTGACCCCCCTCCCCCCTTGTCAGCAAAATTTTGTCATCAGCTCTGCCCCTCGTAATCGTAACTCATATTTTCATAAAGGGTGGTTGATGACGTAAGCATTGTCCAAACCCCCCCTTCCCCCCCTTGTCATCAAAAGTCAGAAAATCGGAAATCTCCCGCCCCCCCCCCATCGATGATGACGTAATACTTGAACGGCCCCTTCCGCAACATTCCAAAAATACGCATTGGACATGAATGGAAAACAACTTTAAAATAGCGATGTTCACTACGAATGTATCTCACCCGTCGACCAAAGGGAGGAGTGCCCTCCCCCCCTCCCCCGCAAGTACATCTTATGCATTGAGAGCCTTATACATATTAAAATCTGCAATAATTCGGGGGTTGAGGCTGCCCTACTCGGGGCCCCGGGGGCTCACCCGTTAACACAACGCTACGGGCCGCTTAAATGTTTAGGAATTGTGCCACGGGTCATACATATAACTTTCAACAGTATATATTTAGTTTTTTTTTAGTTCATTTTCAAAAAATTAGGTTTCGGGGGCCGGCCACATCAGATAACCTTCAGGGCCACATTTGGTCCGCGGGCCAAGGGTTTAATATATTAAAGGTATTTTCTTTCGAAATTTTGAAAAATACTTTCAAAATTAAAAAAATAAATTTTCGTGTGGAAGGGGGCGCACGCGCCCCCCCCCTTGCCCCCTTCCCGCGTACGTCGTAGAGGTAGGGAGCAGGGCTGACGAAATTTTGCTGACGGTGGGGAAGGGGGGGTCAGAGTTTTGCTGACTTTTACTGACAGGGAGGATCGAAAATGGCTAAACATTTTTGCTAACGTAATACTTGAACGGCCCCTAAGAAACGTCACTAATGCTTTCTTTTTTTTTTCTTTCAAACCGAGCACAACTCAGGTCTATCACCATACCCATGGGAGATTTACTACCTAGTTAGTTGTGCAACTGTGTGTGTGTACCGCCATCTATATTTCACAAGTGGAGTGAGTGATGTGTTATGATTGAATTACAATTTGTACTGTTTGTAGGTCTGTTGCTATCTGTGGCGAGACTTTTTAAAGGGGGAGATCGGCTCGCATTCGCACCTTGAAGTTGGGAACCACAGAAAACCAACTTCAGCCGACCACCACTATGGCCACTCGACCACCACAGCGGTTCGTCACTAATGCTGCGTGCGCGGCGTCCTCCTTTGGCAATCCTACATAAAGGGATCTGTGGCGTCCTTAGGCACGTCGGAACCTAAAAACAATCGGCACCTACAACGCCAGACGTTGCCAAATCGCGTTCCGTAGCATCCACAACATATGGCATTTAAATGTCGGATACAGTCAACCTGTTTCTGGAAACAAAACAATTGGCCCGTATCGCTCTAGGCACGTAGAACTAAGGTTATCAGATTCAAAAACTGAGAAAGGATGGCACCCGCGCACGCAGCATTAGTGACGTCACTTATCCAAATTCTATCAATAGATGGCGCCACTATTCTGACCAATAAAACCGGCCACAGCAATAGTTTTTCAGAACTGCTGAAAAAAGCAGAAACAGAAAAATTCTGGGAATGTCGCCGGATAATTGGTGAATGCGTGCAATATAAAAACCCCCTCAAAAATATTCATATCAATGAAGAAATATATGTTTCAAAGTGTGGGAAAAAGTTTCCCCAGAGAATAATAATTCTGGAAACTTGAAAAGGAGGACAAAACGGCGAATTTTCCGAAACGTAGGAGGCATGGACGGAGATACGGGGGGGGGGGGCGTTGGGGGCATTGTCCCCCTAACGTCAAAGGTGGAGTCGACTGATCTAATGTATATATGCATTGACATCATCATCATCATCATGCCGCCCCCCCCCCAGCAATAATGAACGTGCTTCCCCCGACTTCCAAGTCTATCACCGCCTATGGTAGGAGGACGCTTGAAATGACATCAAAAAACGGGAACGGTTGGTAACCATACGTATAACGCATAAAATAAAGACTAATCAAATACGATGCTGCCATCTAGGAGGTTTTCATTACAGCATCAAATCGGCAACCATGGAAGTGCATTATCTAGTAACGCGTAAAAGCCACTTCATATACGTTGCTGTTCACGTTTCGGCGCGTAACTGGTTAATATCTTCTAACTGCTGCCATCTAGCGGAGAAATAATGTTTCTCACTCATCTCAGTTTTTTTATTGTTGAAGATAATATCTACTTGCTCAACAACAACAAGTGTATTTTTTTTATGAGTAACAGTTTCTTTTTTTTTTACAGGTTCGTTGTTGCTAGCAACATTGTTGCACACAACAAGCGTCACTCACCCATTCTTCACGGATTTCTAACACGCATTGTCACAAGTAGAGACTAATGGAATTTCCGGGTCGGTTCAGTCCAACTTTTTTTGAATCTTTTAAGTGTTGTTTGTGTACTTACTTCATGGACTTCAATGTGCGATAATTTGCCAATTACGTAGACATCGATTTAATGATACCGATCAATGATCAATCACTCGTTGATCGAGTGCAGCGCTGTGTAGTTTGTTTTTTTCTCACGCAACCATTTCTCTTTTCTTCCTCGTTTTTTTTAGGTAAATGAGTAAAATGTATTGTTGCCTTTTTGTAATTGTTTACAGTCAACGGGAATTTTGTTTCGAATGTAAATATAACGGAGTATTTTCAAATAAAATTTTTATTGTCAAAAATAGCGTTCGTCGTTTCTTCCAAAATTTCTATTTGCTAGTGATTGCTAAGAGAGGTGACCATACGTCTCCAATTTTCACGTAATTTTGGACATTATACCGACTTTCTTGTGGAAATGTCCCGTTTCCCCCCCCCCCCATGTACACTTTCAATGAAGCATTTGCAAATACGCAACTTGCATTTTCTATTCTTTATTGAAATCAAAGATTGAAATTAACTTCGTAACTCGAATTACATAACGTATCTTTTACGACTATATAAATTCATCTCAAATACTTGTCATGTTCATAAAAGTTTTACTTCGTAGAACTAATTTTGATCCACCGCAATTCGTAGAAGTGATCGCCCTTCGCGATTTTGCAGTGATTTTAAAATTAGTTGCAACTTTGGCAACGTTTTTGGTGACAATTTACCTATATTTTCCTGTTTTTGAATCAAAATTTCCCAGTATTTTTCTTGTGGAAATATGGTCAACCTACATATTTTTACGGGACAATTTTTTTTTTTTTAAACGGAGCTTAATTAAATTTGTAGTCTTTTCCCATAATTACTACTATTCTGACCATATTTCATCACGAAAAATACAGGGCGTTGCCAATTTTCGCCAAAAAATGATGAAAGATTAGGGGTAAAATTGGCTAAAATTGCTAAAAAAATGTCAGAGTAAATATTGCAAATTAAAAGTTGACCTCTTTAAATGCCTTTTTATTTTCCGCTCCTGTGAATTTTGAATTAATTGGCAATTTCGCGAAAATTAGGCGACGTCGCTCATTTTCGTCCGCGTGTCGTTATGACGACCCCCGATGTAGAGCAGCAATGGCTCTCAACAATTGATCCCCATATTTCTTTTGCGGTCAACAACAATCTAAAGGAGACACCGGTAACGTCACTATTTATGTCACTAATTGACCTGGCCCTTCACTCTCTAGGTCACTCTTTTGGTTACTCACATCCCACTTGAATGCTTTTCAAGCCACTTTTTCGGTCACTCATTGGCCTGGTCCCTCGCTCTTTCGGTCAATATTTTGATCATTTACATGCTTGCTACATGCATTAGATCTCTCTTTTAGTTATTCAAGTGCACACTCTTTTGTTGACACACGTGCTTGCAAACTCTGTAGGTCTCTCGTTTGGTCGCTCACTGACCTAGTACCTCTCTCTCTGTCTGTAAGCAGAGGCGGTATCATTGAGGTTTATGGTAGCGCTTCATTTTACGAATTGGCAACCTTGCTGTCCATTCAATTCTCTAATAAGGTGCCTAAACTTCGAAGGAGTCAAGCGCGGATCCAGAGGGGGGGGGGGGTTTGAGACGATCACCCCTCCTACGAGCTGAATAATATAAAAGAAATTTGCCTGCCCCCCTGAAATACGGATGATCCAGTGCACCTACGCAATAAGTCGTCTTTCCAACGCATCACCCTAGATCCGCCTGCATCGGCTCCATTCGCAGTTCAAGATACCTACCTATGCTCCATTCGCAGTTCAAGATACCTACCTATGCTCCATTCGCAGCTCATAGTATTTGTTTCTGCTCCATTCACAGCTGAGGATATTTGTCTCCTCTCCATTTAAATCTGAACGTACTTGTGCCTCCGCTCCATTTAAATCTGAACGTACTTGTGCCTCCGCTCCATTTAAATATGAACGTACTTGTGCCTCCGCTCCATTTAAATCTGAACGTACTTGTGCCTCCGCTCCATTCGAAACTGAAGATGCCTGCCACCACTCCATTTGCAGCTGAAGGTATCTATCTTTGCTCCATTCGCAGCTGAAGGTATCTATCTTTGCTCCATTCGCAGTTGAAGACATCTATCGTTGCTCCATTCGTAGCTGAATATGCTTGCCTCCACTCCATTCGCAGCTGAAGTTATCTGAAGTTATCTATCTCTGCTCCATTCGCAGCTGAAGTTATCTGAAGTTATCTATCTCTGCTCCATTCGCAGCTGAAGTTATCTGAAGTTATCTATCTCTGCTCCATTCGCAGCTGAAGTTATCTGAAGTTATCTATCTCTGCTCCATTCGCAGCTGAAGTTATCTGAAGTTATCTATCTCTGCTCCATTCGCAGCTGAAGTTATCTGAAGTTATCTATCTCTGCTCCATTTGCAGTTGAAGATATTTATCTCGGCTTCAGTCGCAGCTGAAGATATTTGCCTCCGCCCCATGTAAATCTGAAAATACTTGCCTCCCTTCCATACGCCGCTGAAGACGCCTATCTCTGCTGCATTCGCAGTTGAAGATGTCTGCCCATAACCCCCACATCCTGGAGTAGGACCCCTAGGCCGATATCTTTTGCGGGCCCCCCGACCATACTTTCACGGGCCCCTTTATGATGAATTTATAGCGTGAAAAAGAAAAAAAAATTGTGAAAATTGTCCCGGGCCCCAGGGCTGGAGCCTTGTCAGCCCACCCCTTGTGGGGAACCATGTGTCTGCCTTCGCTCAGGTGCGGATCCAGGTGTGTGCGCGAATAGGAGCAACCGCCCCTCCGAAGAGCAAAATAATATGGGTTTCAGGGGATTTGTCTGTCTCTTAAAATACGGGGGGCGATCCAACGAACATACACACTTCGCCACTCCCGTCGCTCATCGTCCTTCATCCTAGCGTGGAGTAGGGGGGGTGGCGGCTAGATAAAGCTGTCGAGTAATTTTATTGTGGTTTGTATGAGAATAAAGAGATAAAAAACGTACACTAAAATGAAAGGTTACTCGAGGCCACGAACTTGTCGAACACGTGATCGTCAGCCATCTTTGAGAAAAGGTTCGAAGTCACGCTCAATTCAGTTGAACTCGAGCAGCAAGTCACGAAACACGACTTTCGTTTAAATGCAATTTACGAAACCGACGAAAGGGTCTCTGCCACCGTCTTTCTTATTCTAATATATTTTTGCATTCATTCAGTCATTCTCTGTGGAAGGGAGGGGGTTGCCGATTTCCTCCATGTTTTTCGCTTTGATGGAAGTTCATTGACTCGGTTCTGACAATTTTTGAACACAGTCGATTCCTGTTTCAACGAATACCGCTATAGCGAAAATCTCGTTTCAACGAAAACTTTTCTGATCCTCCAAATATAAGTTTACGTAGAAACAATGTAAAAATCTGGAATTCCTTTGTAACTGAAATTCCGTTATTACGAAGTGATTTCTCCGGCTTCTCTCGTTATAACGGGATTTGACTTTATTGCAGAATGCAGATGATCACGTGAGCATTGGTCTTGAAATCATTAAATTTTTGGCAAGACAAAATGCGGGAAGTCCGGTCCACAAGCTCCTTAATTGCAAAGGATTAAATCCAGAGCCTCGGAAAAGACTTTATTAGGTCAAGGATCCTCAACCTTTAGGGGAGTGCGCGGGCCGGCCACTTCACCCGTTTAGAAACGTTCCGCGGGCCACTTCAGTGATCTGTAAATGTTCCGCGAATGACTTAAGTGACCTGGAGATGTTCTGCGGGCACATTTCGAAGTTCTTTTTAACCAATTCGTAACGGTGCCGGCTTGCAGATTTGAAAATCAGCACGCACTATGTTCGTACCCTTACACACACAGGCGCATATCCACAGTGTGGGAAGCTAAGCGGGTAATGTGGAGGAATGAGCAGCCAAGAAAACTAGCCAATTAGTGTAGATTGCAAAATTTGTATAACCCCATAAAACGCACCTCCGGGGGGGGGCACAGAAAGCAAAACCCTTACCGGAGGGCCCTGAAATCAGTGCCGTCTTAACGTAGGGGCACACACGGGCACGGCCCAGGGGCCTCAGGAGGAAAGGGCCTCACAAAAATGAGATACGGTTGAAATTTTCTAGAATTCGCACGGCAGGGTCTCAGAAAAACCACTTGGTCCGGGAGCCCGTGATGCTCTTAAGACGGCCCTGCCTGAAATTATGTGACCCTTGTCAATAGCTCTAATTTCCGAGTATAAAAATGAGGCATTTGCCCAAGTGGCATCTGCTGTTTTTCATAGCCCCTGATCCTATTATCGTGGAGTGCCCCCATGCACCAGGATAAAGCCCTCTGGTTTCTGCTTGGCGGGCCAATGCGTTAAGATTGCCAAGGAGGAAAACAATTGTTGGTCTAGTGGCGCCATCTGCTATAAACATGTGTAATGAACGCAGCCAAAGATGCGCGTGCATGAGTCCTTCTGTCCAAGTTTTGTAATTTCTGTGGTAACCCTACTTCAAAGCTTTTTCTCGCGTATTGAGTACGTAAATAATAATTAATAAATAATATTATTACATAGAAATCCCTGCTGCCATCTATGAAACACAACGAATACTAAACATCAGCTTGCTTAAAAAAAACCCGGCTGAGCTGAATAAAACTTTCCATTTCGGTGGTTTACCGCGACACAGTTCCGGATCACTCAAGTGACTCGTGCTGCAGTTTCAGGTCACTCAAGTCGTCCGCGGCACAATTCCAGATCTAGCTGGGAACCAGGAAAAAAAAAGGATATATCGGTTTATGAAGAAGTAGAGCGCCCACAGGGTGGGTGCAAATCTACGAGTTTTCTGGGTCATTGTACTGGCATGGCTCATACACCGCGGCCCGCGACACTGCAGCTGACCATTGTGGTTGGCCTTCGAACAGTAAAAAGTTGGCCATCCCAATGGAGTCTCCTCCATAGCGAATAGCGAATTTATATTGAAAAAAATAATAATAATGAGATTTATCCCAGCCCCCCCCCCCGTGCTAGATCCCTGAAAGCCCTGTTTCAGATTTGTAGTACAATCTCTAGGATGAGATCCTTTTGGTAGCCCCCTCTCCTCACCACGAATGGCGCCCTATGAGCTTAATGAATTTTGAGTATTTTTTAAATTGGAACCGTACCTCTACGACGAATGGCTGATGAGATAAAGGCCGAATTAGGTCTTACGGGACACCCTGTATGTATAGCCCAGTGAGAACAACTCGGAAGCTGATTGCTCCGCGACTGCCAGCGATAATTCCAAGTAGTATTAAGGTACCGTTAGTCGACACGGACTTCATCGATGCTGCCTACGTGGCCAACTGTGATTGGCCCCCCGTCCCGGAGCATTTGCCAACAATCTCGAGAACAAGTTTATAATCGACTCGCGTTGCGTCGCGGTACCTTATCCGTTCCAGGATCTGGACGCCGTTCCAAGTGGCCATGTCCAGCTGCGAATTTCTCGGGATCCGGAAATTTCGTCCCCGACATTTCGCCCCGGAACGTTTCGTCGCAGGAAATTTCGTCCCGGACGTATTGCACCTGACATTTCACCTGCCATGATCTCATGTGTGACCTCCTCCAGAATAACCGTGACCCCCGCTCTGTCCCCCTAAGAGGGGATATAAGCTGGTCCGTCTCAGGAGCTTATGAGTGACCGAGTGAGAGTGACTGCCTTAACTGTGTGAGTGAACAAGTGATTGGGGTAGTGATCGTTTGAGTGACTATATAAGTGGGTGAGTGACAATATGAATAGGTGAGTGACTGAGTGACCAAGTCAGTGAGCGATTGACCGAATGAGTGATAGTATGCGTAACTATACAAGTGGGTGAATAACCATATGAGTAAGTTAGCGACTGTATGAGTGACCAAGTGAGTGTGCAATCGACTGTGTGAATGAATAACCGTATGAGTGATCAAGTGAGTGTCCATATGAGTAATTAAGTGCGAGTGACTGTTGGTTGATAATATGAATAATCAAGTGAGTGACCATATGAGTGAGTAACCGCGAGTGACTGTATGGTTGATTAAATGACCATATGAATAATCAAGTGAGTGACCGTATGAGTGTGCGATTGACTGTATGACCGACCAAGTAGTGAAGTGCGAGTAAGTGAGTATGAGTGACCGTACGGTTGATCGAACGGCCATATGAATGATCAAGTGACCATCACTCACTCACTCGGTCACTCACTACGTTATCCATACGGGCAAGACAGTTGAAATGACAGTGGCTAAATGTGGGATTCAAAGTGTCCGTAAACCGAACGCTTCTCCTCTCGGATATCTACTCACGATGGACGATAGCACTTCCTTGTTTCCTTGGCAGTGACAACCTGTTAACAAACCCAATAAATAACTCACATCTCTTCGTCACACCCCCCCCCCCAAGTTGGCAACAATACGCCACTGTGTCATCGAGTCAAAGTCCAAATCAGATTCGAATCCGTGCGTTGAACTCTCGACGAAAGCAACACACATTCAAAGCGCATGCAGAATAGCGGGCGTGTTTCCGAAAAAACCTTTTGCCTCCTCTTTATAGGGTTTTTAGGGTAATTCCACACTCGACAATGCCTTGCCAAAGCAAAAAGGGCCACCGCAAGAATAAGGGATTATCCTTAACATAACATTCATGGCGGGCGCGGATAAGGTTCGTTTCGCTTTATCCACAGGCAAGTCGGAAGCGATTAAGAACGGCAAGTAACTTCACACGCGAACAAGATAAACATGACAACACATGGGAAAAGCAACAGGAATACTAAAAACATGGCTTTCAACAACTTCGTGGGAGAGAAAATGGACGCCACACACGCACACACCGATATCGACAATGGGCTCATGTGGACCGTAGAAAACGAAAACTTGACACGGACCGCGGATTTGGCTCTTAAAGTCTCTCAAGGGTCCCTCCCCTCCCTTCTCAAAGTCGTTCATTTCTGAATCCCTAAATGGTTCACTGAAACTTATGGGCCGAAATTCGAGAGTGTTTTTTGTGTGATGGTTTCCATTGTGTGAACTGTTCGCGTGGGAAAAAAAGAAGAGGAAGCGAGTGACTTTTTCTCGGGCTCGAACCTGAAGGAATCATGAATGATAATGAAGCGCTGGTATTCGTCTTCTTGGGCATGGTGGTGACCTTGTTCTTTGTGATTGTGCAGTCGAATGTCGGGAGAGCCACTTATAAAGACGGGCTCGGGGCGACCACTCGACCAGACGGCGGCGAGCAACCACCAGCACCAGCGAAGAACTTCTACCAGCTGACGTTAGGAGATAACCTGGAATCTTGTCTTTGGTGATTGCAGGTAAGGCCGCAAACTTTTCCCGTTCAATACTTTCGTATCTTTTTTTGGAGAGGGTCCACCTGCCTTCCCCTATTTTAATATGTGACTGTCCCATCTTCAGTATATGATATCCTCTTGCACAGTAATTTTCGATCGATGGTCAGCTGACCAGAGGTGGTCCGCGACGATGGTATGGGTCGAGGGGAGGGGAGGTTATTAACCTCCGGTCAGTCGTCACCCAAAATCTACTGTAAGATCAGCTTTGCGACCCATGGGACTGTTTGTTTTTCGAAATGAGCGGAGCCAGTGACGCTATAAGTGCATTTGTAACAGGACTGTAAGTGGATTTGCACTTCGCAGGGAATTAAGTTCGGGTCGTCACCCATAGTTGAACAATCCCTGCTGTAAGCGGATTCGTACGACCCGATATCGGAATGCCCTGCGAATTAAGTTCGGGTCGGGACCTATATCTCAAGGGAACCATAGCTCTCAAGGATTCCAACTGAAAGCGGATTCGTGCAACAGATCTAGGAAGCCCCTGCGAAGTTTTGGTTTCGTGACCCATAGTTCAAAAATCCCTACTGTAAGCGGATTCGTACGACAGATCTCGCGGAAGCCCCTGCGAATTAAGTTTGGGTCAAGACCCATAGCTCAAGAATCCCAACGGAAAGTGGATTCATATGAGCGATCTCGGGATGCCCTGCTAATTCATTTTGGGTTGTGACCAATAAACCATTTGTTGTAAACGGATTCGTGCAACAGATCTCGGAAGCCCCTATGTATAAAGTTTTGTTCGTGATCCATAGTTAGAAAATCCCTGCTAAAAGCGGGTTCGTATAACCGATCCCGGAATACCCTGTGAATGAAGTTTGGGTCGCGACCAATAGCTCAAAAATCCCTGCTGATAAGCGGATTCGTGCAACAGATATCGGAATGTTTTGCAAATCAATTTTGGATCGCGACCAATAGCTCAAGAATCCCTGCGAGCGGATTCGTACAACAGATATCGGAAGCCCCTGCGAATTAAGTTCTATTTGTGACCCATAGTTCGAAAATTCTTGCTGTAAGCGGATTCGTGCGAAAGATCTAGAAATGCTCTGCGAATTAATTTTTTGTGTAGTGACCAATAGTTCAAGAATCCCTGCTGTAAGCGGATTCGTACAACAGATCTCGGAATGCTTTGCAAATCAATTTTGGGTCGTGACCAATAGCTCAAGAATCCCTGCGAGCGGATTCGTACGACAGATCTCGGAATGCTTTGCAAATTAAGTTCTGTTTGTGACCTATAGTTCGAAAATCCCTACTGTAAGCGGATTCATATGACCGATCTCGGAATGCCCTGGAAATTAAGTTTGGGCTGACTCATGCTTCAAGAATCGCTGCCTGTACCTCGTAAGTGGATTTTCTTACGACTACGGACTAGGAAGCCCCTGAGAAGACGTCACGACGTCGTCTGTTGGAGTCGTGGCCCACAGCTTAATTATCCCTGGCTGCAAGTGGATTTTGTACAGCCCATCTCGGAAGCCTCTGCAATTCAACTTTATGTCGCGACCCATAGGTTGGGAACCCCTAGTATAGGTGATCCGCGCTAGTGATACCCATATCGGGTTCAAATAGAATAACACCTTCATACTTTAGGTTCACCATACATCATCGAGGAGAATTGGGGGGGGGGGGGAGGGATTACGATCCTACATTCGGGGGTGTCACTAAATTTCGCCGCCAAAAAATGCAATTTATTGCTTTAAATGCAATTTTGCCAGTAACTACTAAATTTGCTGAAAGGGTGTGGAAACGAAGAAGTGCTAGCGAATCCCAGTAAACAAAAGAATGTATTTCACGGAGAAGAAAAAAAAAATCCGATGACCCTATTTGATTCAGAAAAATGCGGCGAACCAGGATCTGGAATAATTATTCGTAAAATACGGGACACGTCGCACGGGCATAGGGGGGGGGGGCTCATGCCCCCTCCCCCACGAAATTTCGTAATAAAATACTTTTATATGTTTTTATAATCAATTTCTGTTAATTTCAATGCTATGCTAAGGCTATGAGCTCAAAATTTATCTTTAAGAAATTTATTGCTACCCACCCTCTAAGCCATATAATGATAAATCGCATAAAGGCTGGTGGCCCATGAGCAAAGTGTCCCGTGGTATAATTACAGAGCATTTAAGCGGCCCGTGGCACATATTCAGATGACTTAAATGACCCGGGACACAGTTCCAGAACACTTAAGCGATCCGTGACACATTTAGACATCCCTTGAGTGACATGTGACGTAGTTTTAGAGCGCTTTTAGTGGCCCCCGGTGCAGTTCTACGTCACTCAAGTTACCCGCGGCACATTCTCAGATTTTTTAAGTGATCCGCGGCATATAATTACGGATGATCACTTGAGTGATGAGTGGCGCAGTTCCAGAGCACTTGAGCGGCCCGCACACATTTCCAGACCACTTGGATCCGCGAAACATTTAGATATCACTAAAGTGGCCTCTGTAGGGCACTTGTCAATAGGGAGAATGTCACTTCAAGTGCCCACAAACTATCGAAAGGTTTTTCTCGTTTTTGGGACACCGCGTAAGATGCCATTAAGAATATTTCATGTCTTCATAAAGGGTGGTTGATGACGTAAGCATCATCCAAACCCCCTCCCCCCCATCGATGATGACGTAATATTTGAACGGCCCCCTAACAAACTATACCCTCAAGTGTATCTGTCCCGCCCCTAAGGGCATACAGTTGTTTCTCTGAAGGTCAAATGAGCGCCAGGAATCCACTCGTCGCAGTTTGTTTGGTCAATCAATTTGTCGCTTCAAATTTATATCTTACTTATTACTATCTTCTGGGCCCGTCCATTCTTACTCAATTCGCCGCTGGGGTGGTCGAGTGGTCAAGGTGACGGACCCGCATCGCGAGGATCCGGGTTCAAATCCCACCGTCACCGCAGTGGTGATCGGCTGAAGTTGGTTTTCTGCGGTTCTCACAACTTCGAGGCGCAAACGAGAGTCGATCTTCCCCGTTAAAAAGTCTCGCCGCAGAGAGCAGCAGGCCTACACACACACACACACACATACAACGTTATATAATTATTCATTCATTACACTTCACGCTCTATGAGTTGAGGGGGGAAAAACTCGTAGTTTAAAAAATTGATTGCAGATGGCAGCACTACACGTAACAGGCATTACACAGAAACAAACTTCACGGAAGGTCCACTATACATATAGCGACATACCAACATGTACCAATTCGTTAGAGGTTCCGCAGAGGGATGTGGACGAGGTGCAATTAGTAGGTGCCCCGACCTCAAAATTATTGAATTATATATGATTTCATTATGAGGCAACCAGTACATGGTGAGTGGCATAGTGGTAAGATGCTCGTCTACCATCGTGGAGGTTGTTGTCAGGGTCCCGGGTTCGAACCCAAGAGAGGATATAAATAAGATATTTCCCCAAACGAACTCAAGGCGACCACCGATCGACAGCACCTTCACTTCCAACCCATCTCACTAATGGCAGTAAATTGCAAGTATAGCGATATGGTCAGAGTTGGTGTTTGGTGAAGTAGTAGTACTCTACATCCCTGTTTCTTGACCTTTTTCTGCCCGTGGCCCCCTTTCAACCACATTTTTTTTCTACTCGTGGCTCCCCTGTGTTACCCAGAGTCTTCGATCCTCATCTAGAAGCAAGATCCTTTATACGTATTGAATTGATTTCTTCACTGAACGAAAATTTTGCAAATAAGATTGGCCTACGGACCACTGGCCTAGAACTTATTGAGCTCACCGCTAGTCCGAGTTCTATTCAGGGCCGTCTCAACATCATGGGCGCCTTGGGTAAAGTGATGCTGTGGTAGTCCCATACTTAGCTGGAAATAAACAGACTACATATTTGTTACTTATTTGTAAAATTTATTGTACTATACAAAATATCATAAGGTGGGGGTCACTTATGGACATGAGACCCCCCCGGGCATGACCCTTCACAACAGTGGGACTGACAGAGCTGCAGCCTGGGGCCTTTTTTTTTTGTTTTTCACACTGTAAATTTAATATAGAGAAAGGGTCTGTGAAAAATGTAGCCGGGGGCCTGCGAAAAACCCCATCCTAAGGAACCTGCTGCGAAATGTAGGCGGTGAGACCCCGGTAGGTCCATGGCCTAAGACGACCTTGGTTTTACGGGTGATTTTGTTGGATTCTGTATAAGTGTACACTCACTAATATAAAAGCTTCATTTCTTCACACCGTAATTTTTCCTCTCAGCTCTCAGCAGCCCTCCCTCCAAACAACCTGTCATGGGGGGGGGGGGGCAAGAGCTCCCCATGCCCCCCCCCCGTACGTCTCTGATCCCACCAATATGCGTTAGGATTCAGAGAGGGGCAGAGCTGATGAAATTTTGCTGACGGGGGGGGGGTCAAAAAGGGCTAAAAGTTTGTTTACGTAATACTTGAACGACCCCTTACGTGTAATCAGTGCCATAACGAGCAGGTGCACCCACACAGGACCCACTTGGGGGGGGCGGGGAATTCAGAATAGGCCTAAATGGGCCAGAAGAGGGGGGAGGCCTAAAAGCAAATTCTTGCACAGTGAGCAAGGATGGCTAGTTATGGCACTGTGTGATTCTAAATTCATAATACAAACTTTCAAGAGGTGATACACTGGAATCTTCTCTCCTAACGGACACCTCCCGTTAGCGGACGCATAATCACTGGTGAAAGTGATAAATGTACAGAAATCGGCCTGGGACAATTACCATCATTTTTCGTGAATTTTCAAGCTATAAATTCACTATAGAAGGGCCCCCGTGAAAAATACCGTTCGAGGTCCCGCCAAAGATCCCAGCCAGGGGGAGGCCCTGCAACAAGATGTGGGGAGCATCGGTTACCCGCGGGGGGGGGGTCGTGACCCACACTTTGGGAAGCACTGTACCAAGGTAATAGAGGTGAAAATTCAGAAAACAATTTTCTGAGATAGTCGTACCTTAAGGGCGGCAGAATTTCTAGGACCGGCCCTGAATATCGCAAGCGGAGATACGGGGGGGGGCATCAGCTTCAATGGGGGAGTCGCCTGATCTAAAGTGTACATACGAATTGGCATCATCATTATTGTGCCCCCGACAGCAATAATGACCGTTCCCCCCACCCCCCAGACTTTGAAATCTATCACCGCCTATGATGCAAGCGATACGATTATTATTGGTTTCATGTTTCAACTTTCGTGAAAGAACTTTTAACAAATCTTTTATGGCGTAACTCCTCCCTCCCCCCCCAGCCTGAGAAAGATCAAATCACGCATTCCTCGAGTCTCATGGTGCTGCCATCTATGATATCACAGCTGAAATAAAGTTGAGAGAGAGTTTTTATAGTGCTGCCATCTAACAAATACTATTCAAAATTAGAACTCCGATTTGCCAAATTGATTCGTTAGGCGAAAAACGGAATTACGGGGGTGGTTTTTTTAGTTGTATGTTACCCATGGGCAGAGATACGGGGGGCGCAGCAGTGCCGTCTTAATTTATGGACTCACCCGGTTACTGTCCGGGGACCTCAGAAGAGTCAGAAGTAATTGAATTTTTCGAGAATTTGCCATGTAGGGCCTCAATCGGCCTAAATACCATCAGTGCCGTCGTAAGACATGAGCCCACCCGGGCACGGCCCGGGGGCATCAAGAGAAAAGGGTCCTCCCAAAAATGAGATCTGGTTGAGATTTTCGAGAATTTGCCTGGTAGGGCCTCAGAAAAATCATTTGGCCCGGGGGGGGGCATGATGCTCTTAAGACGGCCCTGGATGCCATGATGCTCTCGAGACGGACCTGAAGAGGAGAGGAGTGGGGGGGGGGGTTGGTGCTGCGGCAGCATGAATCACGGAGCCGACTGATCTAATGTATATGCATATAGGCTACATCAGGGATTCTTAACGTTATGGGTCACGACCCGAATTTGATTCCCGGGGGTCCTGATGAGTCGTAACTTACAGACTTGTCAGGAATGTACTTTTTTCTGCATCACTGGGCTTACCAGGTTTCGAGAAGTAAATAGTCCCGTGGGTCGCGAAGCTGATCTTGTTGTTGATTTTGGGTGGCCGCTGGCAAAGGTTAAGAACCCATGGCCTACATCAATCGTCATCGTCATCATCATCATCGCGCCTTCCCCAGCAGCCTTTCATGTCTATCTCCGCCTATGGTGTTACGTTTTTTTTTCAGTTTTTTTTCCAACAACCTCAAAGCCATAGGCGGTGATAGACTTGGAAGTCTCGGGGGAGGGGGGCACGGCCATTATTGCTGGGGGGGGGCATGATAATGATGATGTATACATATACATTAGATCAGTCGACTCCACCTGTGACATTGGGGGTAATGCCCCCCCCCCCGATCTCCGCCCATGCTCAAAGCGTGAATCATTCGAGCCCATTCGAAAAATTTTCACGAAACACACACAACACCGACAACATGAGCACATGGAGGCCAAACATACACTCAGACCAGACATTCATTCCTTTACCGATTGTCATTTGTAATGTCTACGGTTAAGCAGTAGTAGCAGTCGCCCCATCTCCGGTGGGGGGTTCATGACCGGGGGGGGGGGTAGAAAGAACCTTCTTTTTCTTACCAGGCAGGGACCTGGCTCTGTCCCACTAGGGATATTAGCCATTTACTCGACTGAGTTGGTCCGTGCTGGAGAGTGCTGAAGGTGCCCGACCGGGAAGCACCTCGAGATACATTCGAAGGCCAATCGGTCCGGCACATCCAACCCCCTTTCCTCTTTTCATCCGTGATGAGGGCACTATCCAGTCCCCCCCCCCCCATCAAGCAACTTAGCATTAGTGGTGCCCCTGTGGGCCGCTCGTTCCGACCTGATTTGATGCAATTCTGCCATCTGGCCTGTGGCTCCCGATGTTGCACGAGCTCACAGATGCCCTCCCCCCCCCCCTCCTTAAACTTCAAATTAAGGATGATTGAGCCCGACTCCCCCCCCCCCCTTAGTTTTTCACGCCATTCCTTAAAGTTATATATCTATAATGTCTTGGGGGGCGTTCAAGTATCGCGTCAGCAAATTTTTAGCCATTTTTGTAGCCGCCCCCCCCCCCCTGTCTGCAAAACTCTTCCTTCCTTCCCTGCCCCGTCAAAAAGATTTCGTAAGCTCTGGCCCCCTACATCCTGACCAGAGGCGTACTCGGGGGCATGACCGGTGGACCAAATGTGGTCCTGAGGGTTATCTGATGTGGCCTGTGGCCTACCCCTCAAACCTAATTTCATAAAAATCAACTAAGCGGCACATTTACAGATCACTTAAGTGACCCGTGGCACAATTCCAGAGCATTCAAGTGGCCCTTGGCACATTTTCAGATCACTCAAGTGGACAATCACAGACCCGCGACATAGTTCCAGAACACTAAAGCGATCCGTGGCACATTTAGTGATCCCTTGAGTGACATGTGGCACAGTTTTAGAGCACTTAAGCGGCCGGGATACATTTCCTGATCACTTGAAGGATCCGCGAAACATTTAGAGATCACTAAAGCGGCTCTGTAGGGGACTGTAGGGGACTAAGCGGCACTGTAGGGGAAGTCAGCAAATCGGAAACCCCAGCCTCATTAATGCTGACTTAATACTTAAATGACCCCTTATTTACAGTTGAGTGTTTTCGCTGGAAGAGGGCGCTGTTTGTGGTGGCGTAGTTGAAAATTGACTCTACTTGAAGGAGGCATTCGTTTTAGGATCTTCGACTAGAGTGCTCCGTGGTACCTAAGGGCTTTCCTTAAGGCAACTTTTCCTTATTACAACACGCACAGGAGCTTGATGCACCGTCAGCACAGTGGTGATCAGCTGAAGTCAGTTTTCTGTTGTTCCCAACTTCGAGGCGCGAATGAGAGCCGATCTCCCTTTGTAAAAAGTCTCGCCACAGAGAGCAACAGACCTACAAACTGCACAAATTCAATCATAACACGTCGCTCACTTCACTTCTGAAATATAGATGGCGGCACTGAAAAATCAAAAACAACCCTACATACGCATTCAGGCTGTTAGGTATACACACACACACACGGTTACACTTCCGGCACAACTCACTAGGTAGTAAATCGCCCATAGATCGTGATAGACCCGAGTCGTGCTCGGTTTGAAAGAAAGTAAGAAAGTAGCTTGATGCCCTTGGTAGAGACGCAGGTAGGTACTGACAAGGGAAGGGTCCCAAGGTGACGTCTTAAAAAGGTTTCGAAGAAATTAATCACTGGGTCTCTAATCACTTAAATATGCACAAAAGTAAGGGGAAAAAATCCGGTGTAATTACTATGGGTCACTCAAAAACAAAATTGTAAATATTAATCTTTCTTAACGCCAATAGAGGCCAAGAATGAATTTAAAAACCTGCAACCCTACACTATTAGTGACGTCATTCAAACAACAGATGATCGATTTGGATTGGGCTGACCATGCTTGCTCGAGAAAAATACTGGACATTGCCAATTATCGCCAAAAATGATGCCAAAAGTAAGCAAAGTCGCCAACACGTGCTAAAATCACAGAAAATACGCCAATCGCGGAAAATGAAGCGCCAATTCCAAATTGCAGTGAATTAAAAAAAAAAAAAGATAAACTGAATGTGTAATCGTAATGTAGTTTGTGAGTTGGAAAGATAATTTCATTCGTAGATTTGAAAAATAAAAAGTCAAGTTGGTTTTGTTGAAAATACGCGAAAAAACGGGACATCATTGACAAAAAAAAGTTGGGACGGCCAAAAAAAAAACTGAAAAAACCGGGACTGTCCAGGGAAATACGGGACGTATGGTCACCCTTAAGATCTGTAGCAGGAGGCCTCCGCGAGAAGCTCTTGACGTCACTGAAGAAGGCCATCTCGCCTATAGCCATTGGGATATAACAGGCGTCATATTTACCCTTGTTTGCAGTATATCTAGGCTGACCATATTTCCTCGGGAGAAATACGGGAAAATACGGGACATCGCCAATTATCGCCAAAAACGATGCCAAAACGAAACAAAGTTGCCAAATATTGTTGAAATTACGGAAAAATCACAATGGCGGGAAATGATGCATTACTGCAAATTGCAGTGAATTAAAATGTATTCCACGAAAAAAAAAAACGTTTACCAAGGCAAATGTGGGAGATTAATGTTCCCATATATAGTTGTAACTATCATAAAATAATTTATGAGTTGAAAAATACGTCGTGTGAAATACGGGAAAAACCGGGACACTTTTGTCAAAAAGTCGGGACGGCCAAAAAAAGGGAAAATACCGGGACTGTCCCTGGAAATACGGGACGTATGGTCACCCTAAGTATATCCAATGGCCATAGGAGAGATGGCCTTCAGTGACGTCACGAGCCTCGCTCGGAGGCCTTATGCCATACACGGTGTTGGCACAGTACACACAAAGAGAAAAAATAAAAATAACTAGTTTCTAGAAAACACAGAGAGAAGATGAAGGAAAGAAAGGAAAATAAAGTGAAAAGAAGTTTTTTTAAATATATTAATACTGCCAAGAAGCGCGAGAGCCGATAAGTAGCCAACTTTTGTCATTTTCAATAATTTTTTGCAGCTTTAATAATGGCATTCTGCCGATAACTGTTTTGTTCTTATGTGTTTCTGGGTGAGATGAATACACTTAAATTTTTCCATTACCTTTTGAGGACGACGCTAAGGGACACTTTCTAAGTAGTAACTCACCGGTGAGTTACCAAAGAGGTGTGTGTGTGCGTTTTGTACTAGAATACTTTAGAGCAGGAATGCACAACTGTTCCAGTCAGGGAGCCCAGACGTGCGGTGTTTCTGCCGCTTGAGGGACAGAAAATTACTTACAGGAGTGACCATATGATCCGTATTCTACGGGACATTCCGCAATTTTAGCAGTCTCGATATTTTTATGAAATGTCCCGTTTTCATTGTTATTTTCTAAAAAGTTTGAATTTTGCTTTGAATTTTTTTTTTCCTTAACGAAATGAAGAATTAAGATCGTTTTTCATAAACATAATCATTATGTCATAACTATGATAATTATGACTAATTGCCATATAAATATTTTCGTTTCACATATTTGTCACACATACTTTTTTTTTTTTTCGGTGAATTATATTTTAATCTATTGCGAACTGCAGTAACCCTTATTTTTCCGTCATTGGCGATTTTTCAGCTATTTTTAGTGATAGTTGACAGCTTAACAAACTTATGACAATTTGTTTGGCGAAAAAATTGGCAACTTTACTTATACCTTTCACAACGTTTTTAACTTTCTTTTTTTATTTCCTATGATTGGCAAATTTATTTGCCTTCGAAGAAACTTTTAGCTATGATTTTCAGTTCAAGTCGCACTGAATTTGACAATATTTTTGGCGATGTTTGGCGATGCTTTGTATGGATCCCGATTTTCTGTATTTTTATGAAAAAGGTTCTCGTCGTCCACCCTGTAGTTGTCCAACTGATATTTCGCGGAACCCTTTGGTGTTACAATATTACATCCTGGCTCCAGGGTGCGATGGCCACTGCAGGAAAATCACAGTATTATCATCAGAGTTGAAACGAGGAATGGGATTTTGATCGCCAAGAAAGACTCATTTTATTTCGTGGCTTTTCCAGTTTCCTTGGCGTTATTTTCCCGAAATTATTCACTCCCTTCTTCCTTAAGAAGGTGTCTTCGCACACAGGGCTTAAGTTACGAGGAGAAACTTCATTTTTTTTTAAATATGTTTACATTGGAAGAACATAAGTTTCTCGGTGGGTGGACATGACACTGTCAATGAAATGATTCGACAATTGGACACCCAAAAACGTTTAAAAAGGGACAATTGCAGGTTGTTGTGTAGTGTCGCAGGAAGTTTTTCCTCTAGTAGGTTTGCGAATAAAAGTGGGGGGGGGGGTAAGTTCTAACACAATTGACACGTTTGAAAAGAAATATGATAACCATATTGGAATCCATGTTTAGATTAAGAGAACCATAAATATATTTTATGGGTATTTAGATGTACAGGGTGGGCGAAAAGTCCGTCAAAATTTTAAAAAATTCAAAAAAACCGGAAAAATAACCGAAATAAAAAACGGTTTGCAGGGTTAGCATCACTAGGTCACAGGAATTTTTTTAAGACAGAGTAAAAAAAAAAACTCAGAAACCGCCGATAGGTGGCGCTGGTACGAGTGGCTTCGGTGGAAATATGCAAATGAGACGGTTATAAGAACTTGCACGCTCCTAATCCACAACCAATCCACCGTCGTAAACCGTGTATGTGGACCTGCCGTTGCTGGATTTGTGAGTCGCCTGAAATGTGTTATCCCCTGTGGTGGTGGTGGCGGTCATGTGGAGCAGATACTGCTGGTGATAAACGATTTGGAGGTATTCTGTTCGTCAGCACCACCTATCGGCTGTTTTTTAGTTATTTTTTCCCTGTCCTAAAACAATTCCCGTGACCGTAACGATGCTAACCCTGCAAACCGTTTTTTATTTCGGTTATTTTTCCGGTTTTTTATGAATTGTTAGTGTTTACACGGACTTTTTGCCCACCCTGTATATACATAATATTTTATCATGTATATATATAGTTCTTGGCTTTTATAATTGCACTTTTAATTGGGTCGCTGTATCTTGGGAAATATTTGACATCCATATTTGTTATGGGCGTCTTTTACTCTTTCTTCCTTTCTTTTTTTTTCAGCCACCTCGTTGGGCATTTTGCCTGTTGTGGCCTTATATTTGTGTTTATTCGCAAAATATTTTCTCGCCAAACGGTTATACTGTACTTGTCAGATCCCCTGCCAATAAACTCTATTCTTGCCAAACGAGCGATAAAGACTACTACTTCATAAGGCGGAATCCTTACCGATAAATTATTTCTCACGAGACAAAGGACGAGCTCTACTTGCTGGATTCTTTCCTCGCCAAAAAAAAGCGATAAACCCTATTTACTGGTTACCCAGAGGTCAGCTTGGATCATAGCGTCGTATGTAAATATGACACAAAAAAAAGGAGTAACCCAGAAGGAAAAAAAATATATTAGTGTTGGTTTGCGCCATGGCGACAGAATTTTTTTTTAAATTGGCATCATTCTGGGTTACTACTTTTGGCCATATGATGAGTTTAAAAGGAAGCATGTATGTATTTATTTAGATGTGGTGATATTCTCTGTGTCTTGTTGTAGTATTTTTTGACATGATAGTAATGTCTGTATGGCGATGAGTGAGAGAAGTTTGAATTTCCTTGTCTTGTAGTGGCAACTTTTTTGAAGTGAAATGATGTATGTAGTAGTAGTAGTAGTAGTGAGTAGTGAGTAGATTGGTGCTTAGAGGTTTGTAGGAATAGTGAATGGAATGCAAACGTTGCGACGACAGCTTATCGGGAATCTTCCTTTGTCTTGTTTTTCTCTTTGTCTTTGTAGAATTCCCGATGGCAACCTACAGTTGGGTGAGGGCGTCCTTTCTTTTCTGCGTCCTGTTCTGCGTCGCGGTACAGACCAGGCACAGCAGCAGCAGCAGCAGCAGTGGTAACAGCAACGCCAACAACCACCAATCTCCTCATGCGTCGGTGAAGATCCCGCGCGGCGGTAACGTCGTGCCCCTCCCGACCAACAACCTGCACCAGGTCCAAGCCAGAGGCTACGACGAGGGCTGGAAACCGAAACCCGAGGTGCTGCTCATATCCGAGAAGAAACCCGGCGAGGGTTCCATGAAGGACCTGACGCCACTCCTCGCCCTAGCCATCCCGCTGATATGCGCCTTCATGCTGCTCCAGTCCAAGATGCCCATGATGCCGCCCATGATGATGATGCCCCCGCCGATGATGATGATGCCCCCGATGATGCCTCCCATGATGCCGCCGATGATGCCACCGATGGCGAGGAGCGAAGACGGGTCCGGCCCGAAAGGCCGCTCGTTGGGAGGATCGGGATCGTTCTTCCAGGGCTATCAGACCAGCATGGCCGAGCAGATCTTGGCCGTTATAGACAAGATAGAGAATGCGTTGGCTGCTGATGAGTACGAGTAACGTCCACCAGGGACAGCGGTAGTCCCAGAAGGACACCGTATCTCAATGCAGATGAACTGTCACCCATTCTGGAATTGCCTGTTCATACATCAGTATTTATTCGCAGACTGATGGGACACTTTTGTAATCGTACTATCCTCGTATTTATCAAAGCCCCTCCCCCCTCCGGTGACGTAATCGTGTAAATGACTTGCTGTTCGACAAGTTGCTGGCGAAACAAAAAAAACACGAGCCTCTTTCTGATTGGCCCTTTTCTGGTCTCTTTCTAGACGAGGAGGATGTTGATGATGATGATTCTATGGATAGCAGCAATCTTGTCGGCAACGATCGGTGACGGTCATCAGGACAAGGACAGCGAGCTATCGGAAAGCCTTCAAAGCGTTTTATACGACTCGTCCTACGTCCACCCTCGTCCCGAAGTCATTCTCATTAAAGACAAGGAACCCGAAACTGGAATCCTAACTTCGCTCAGTTCGTCTATCAAAGATAACCTGCCGCTTTTGGCGATCATGGCTCCTCTGTTGATTTGTGTCCTGTCGGTTCCGTTGCGCAACATTATGCAGCAGCAGCAGCAGCCTCACTACCCGATGTACACGACTACTCCTCCTCCGAAGACGGATACTGCCAGGTCGTTGTCACCACCGGAAGGTCCTTACGAACCCAATTTCGCGGAAAAGATTTTCGAAATTATCGAACAGTTTGGCGAGACATACGACGCTGGTGGCGAAGGAGACAGCAAGATAGATTGACCCTGTAATCCTTAAAGAAGAAAGAAGAGTCAAATTCGACTTCAAAGGCACGTGCGTTCAAGAAAAATATTTAAATTTAAAAAGAATTGGCGCCATTTTTGTCCCTTTTCGGTAATTTTAAACACAGGTAGCATTTAAGCCTTTGCCCCATTTTCCTGTCTCCCTCTGCCAATTAGAAACCTGAACGGCCTTACTATAACTCGACATCATCGTTTGGCGATGAAATAACTCATCGATGTCTTTAAAACTATACCTATGTGTTTTGGAAGAACTTTTTTTTTTTCATTCGCTAACATATGGGCTGCATTCTTGAAGATAGATGTACAAATCAGAAGTTCTCGCCAGTTGGCAACATATTTTTTTTGGGTCCCGATAACCCTAAATTGCAGGTTGTTATGCATACTTGGAGCAAATTTCCGCCTCTCTATACACCAGAGACATCAACCACTGCCATAATTAAACAGAATCTCGTGTTGGCGCTGAAGTAATCCGCCAAATGTTTTTTGAAAGTGCAATTTTCAACCCCCCCCCCCTTTTTAAAAAAGGGATATCATTAGAATATTTATTTTAAAAAAATCCATATATGTTCACATTAGAAAAAGTAATTCATGTCGCCAGTATTGGCATTGTTTTTCCGGCATAAATCAATACTTGTGCCACTGCAAACTGTTGTCTTGAAGAAAAAAAATCAGGTTCCAATTGTTGGCATTTCTTCACTTACCAGCAACCTTAAATTTAAGGTTGCAATCAAGCCTTTGGTGTAAATCCCCGCCCCACTACCAATCAGAATTAAGAGAACAAAATCACATCCCATTGGCGATAACCTGCCAATTTATATCTAGAGATGGTTTCCATGCAATTCCTCGATGAAAACCTGGAAACCCTGCCAATTGTCAATGTACTTTGTAAAAAAAAACATGAATATATATCATTAGAATATTCATAAAGTGACCCATACTTTATATAGGATTAGTAATTTATATCGCCAATATTAGCGCTGCTTAGTAATTTATTGCTAGTGCAAACTAGTGTCATGCGACCCACGACTGTATAAAATTAGCAATATATTTTAGTGCTCATATATTGTGTACAGATTTTACTGTGCTAATTCCTGATCGATAGATGGCACTATTGATTTACACATTATTGAGCCAATAATTTATTTTTTGGCGAGATAATACCAAAGATTCGATGATTTAACTAGTCTGGTTAAAATTGGTGTAGTTAACGATAACCCTTGTAGTCATTGTACTAGTCGTTTATGCTCAATAACGTCTACTAAGAGAGAATCTAGTCTATAATTCAAATTCATATTATGCATATATAGGGTATATTCTAATCACGTATTTGTTATTAGAAACCGATAGATGGTTACCAAAGAAAAAAAACACGCCAAAATTATGTATTGTCTAATAATCGCCAAAAAGGAAGATCGGTGACCTGTTGATGCAAATTTTCTGGATGAATTAGCTGCTGAATTATAATGGAAAACTGCGAAAAGTAGACCTTATTGTGATTTTTACAAGTATTTGGCGACTTTTTTTTCGTGGGACAGCGTTTTCAAGTTAATCCACCCTCAACTGTAAGATTCATCCACTATGGGAAGAAACTGAGCAACACTCATACTCAGCTTTCCACCTTGCTCGAATCGGAAATCTTCTTATTGGCCACTTACTTTAGCCACCTTCCGGTTCGAATATAGAATAAGGAAGTTGGCGATAGTCTTAATTAATTTTCTTGCAACCCTAAAGAAACGTATTTCCTTTATCCCAGAAATAGTTTGAATCTTGATGCGTTGGCGAGCATAGGGTTTTACGTCTGACGTCTGGGGGAGCACCAAAAACTTTCCAAACCACGTTTGGCAGTGGTGTATTCTTGCATTCTTTTAAAAAAACCTTTCTCACACGCTGCTATGACACACACTTCATTCTTCCTCCAGATGCGACACCAGTCCTTCTGCTTGAGGAAATGTTTCCTTCATCGGGATCAGTGAAGTTATATGCCATTGCAGTCAATACAGAACCGAAAATTTGAATTGCGCCAAGATGCTTTCAAAGAATCACTTTTGGCTACATTTTGTAGATTCAAGTTAATTACAACTTCATAATCTTAGCAGCTAATTTGGTGAAGTTGCAGCTTCTTCGTAAAGTCAGCTCCAGATTTGAACATGGTTCCTGATTCAGCTACTGATCTGGTCAAACTCCCAATTGTTAAATAGACTTCGCAGCTAATTCATGCATGGACTCGTTCACTAATCTGATCAAGTCGATTCTTTACAGCACTAGCTACTGATTTGGTCAATTTTAATGAAGTTACTTCGTAAAATCAGCCTCCAGTCTAGTCGAATTCGTTATCTAGATGCTAATCTAGATGAATTCCCAATCGCCCCTCAGACTTAGCAGCTGATTTGGTCAAGTTGTCAGCTAATCAACTCACCCAATCTATCAAGTCGGTTCTTCACAGATTCAGCTGCTAATTTGGACCTGATTGGCCGCTATTTTCTAGATTCAGCTGCTAATTTGGACCTGATTGGCAGCTATTTTCTAGATTCAGCTGCTAATTTGGACCCGATTGGCAGCTACTTTCTAGATTCAGCTGCTAATTTGGACCCGATTGGCAGCTACTTTCTAGATTCCGATGCTAATTTGGGCCTGATTGGCAGTTACTTTCTAGATTCAGCCGCTAATTTGGACCTGATTGGCAGCTGCTAATTTAGTCAGGTTGACAATTTCTTCATAGATTTAGCAGCTAATTTGGTCCAAGTTGAGAATTGCTTCATAGATTCATCTGGTAATTTACTGCTACAGTATTTCCGAGATTCAGCTGCTTGTTTGGTCCAAGTTGACAACTACTCCACAGATTCAGCTGCTGATTCGGTCACGTTCCTAACTACTTCTTGATCTTCAGCAGTGTATCAGGTTGGCCGGTAATTCATCGGCTAAACGGCTAATTTGGCCACGAGTTCACAACTGAGTCTTAGATTCAGCAGCTAATTCATCTGTCCGTGGAGGTAGATACGGTATCTCCCGCAGCATCAACAGGCTGACACAAGCGACCTTCCTCGATACTTCTCACTCACCCGATGGATAAATAATGTTATTATTATTGATGTTAATGATTGATTAATAATGTTATGAATAATGTTATCTATCATTTGTGAGAAATCCGAATTCAATATGAGAGAAAGAGATAGACAATGTACAGTATATTTTTGTATTAGGAGGATACGTTTCGCAACTGTATTGGAGAGACATTCTTACAAAAAGAAAATGTCTTCTTTTCTTTACTTTTTTGGTAATAAACTGCGTGAAATGTATCGATTCGTTTTTTCGACTCTTTCATTGCCACATTGTATCACGGCCTACACATTACTGTGTTTGTGTTCGTGTTATTGGTGGGAAATTTCGGGATTTAAGGGGGTGTCTACACCTTTCGGCTGCTGTCGGTTATAACTCAATAGAAAGCGTGGGAAAAAAAATAAATGCATAGCATGTCTTGCAAAAGCCAAATGGGATTGACATTGCAGTTGAATTACATCGGCAAGAGGCATTACAGCTTAAGGTACCTGTGAAGGGAAGCGGAATTGTAGTCCATCTTTGAGCATGTTTTGCACCTTCACTCCAAGTGATGTATCGGAGATCATTGAAAAAAAAAAAAAACGGGATAGCGAAAAGCGATTGGCTCTCGCGGTAATACTGACGACATAGTTTTGCTCAGAGATGGCGTATGAGTCAGCGTAATATTTCAAGAAGCTGTAGGGTATATCAGTTCCTTAATAAGAAGCAGGCTGATGAGTACGCTGTCCGATGTTCCACTCTAGCATCTACAGATTCGATGACCAAGAACGGCCACCATATTGTTAGTTTAGCTCGTGGGATAAAATGGGTCCATCATCGGACTTTAGGGGAACTGTTCGACGATTGTATAAATAATGTCTTGATGATGTAATCTCTGCATCGTGCCATGAAGAACAAATGTTTGGTCATGTTATCTGCGCTTGTTGGGTGTGTTTTTTGTTGTTCTATTTTTGCGTAATAAATGCCTATATGCGTCTCGGTGAACAATCAATCTCCTCGCCGAATTTTTCCCGTAAGTACTGGAACACCCACCACAAAGTCCGGACCAGTGAGTTATTTTTTTTGAAGATGATAAGGGTATATAATAACTCACTGGTCCGGACTTTGTGGTGGGAAGAATACCCCCTTATCACCCCCCTTATCATCTTCAAAAAACGCGTGAAAAGAACAAATGTTAGCCCAGGCACTGATTTGAAGATCATCGTTACGTTGCTGTTGACAAGTAGAGATACCAGTAGGGTGTCTTAAGGAGTGGAGCAAGGCTTCCCCCCATCCTGAAGGAAATGCAGCCTCTAAATTATCGCAGGCTTTCATTACTTCTATAATTGTTTTCCAATGAAAGTCTGAATTTTCATGAAATCATACATGTCTTTCTAAACATCGATGTCTCTTCCCCCAAATAATTATTATATTTTCAAATTGTGCTCAGGGAAAATCAAAAATATTCATGCCTGGACCCCCTCCCCCCGAATTCGTTGACTGCCATACGTGTACACCTTTACGATCCTCTGAACAGGGGGGGCCTGGGGTGTTGAATAACCAGACGTCAGTGGTTCATACACACACACACAAACTGTGATAATTCATAAAATTATTTCTCTCGTCAAGGGTCTTTTCCAGCATTTCTGTATGTTCTGTAAATAATTGAACGATTGCGAATGCCGGTATTCTCCCTAAAGGTACGAACATGGTGCACGCTGGTTTCGGATCGGCATCGTTGCCGATTGGTTAAAAAGACTTGAAATTCAGGGTTTTTAAACAATCCGTAATGGCACCGATTCCGGGAATCGGAAACCAGCGTGAACTATGTTCGTACCCTTACACAGTAGTTCCCAATCTGTGTCCTACGTGTGCTTTCTAGGGAGGCTCTGTGGCCGCTCCAGGAAAATGAAATAAGTCAGTCTAACAAAACAGAGGCCAATGGGGAACGGCGGGCTCGACGAATCAAAAAGATTGGAAACTCACTGCCCTAACGAAACATAATGATATCAGGTGTCTTAACACTAGGTTTACCGGCGGGTCATTTTGACCCATTTCCATATGATAAGAGATAAGAAATGTCGATAAACCTAGTGTTGAAAAGTGTTTTGACCCCGGGCCCGAGAGCTCATAACGGCCCAAGGTAATGTATGCAATTGCACAGCGTAACTGATAAATCTGGAGAGCATCCCACAGAGTTCAAAATAAAATTTCTTCTATGATCACGTGACTAAGGCTTTGGGTAAGGGCAAAAATGTAGATGTTGTTTACTTTGATTTCCAGAAGGTATTCGATCGGGTCCACCATGGTAAACTCTTGAAGCGTTTACAAGAGATTGGGATTGGGGGCAACTTGCTGAATCGGATAGAATCGTAGTCAAGAAATGGGTCACACAGCGGTTTTTTTTATTCTGAACGGGGAATTTTCTGATTGGACAGGTGTCAATAGTGGAGACCCTGAAAGAAGTACCCTTGACCCCCGCACGTTTTTCACTTTTTATGGATAAACTCGATCAGGCAAATTCGCAGGTGGCGTGAATCTAATGGGGGTAGTCGGCAATCGTAGAGATAAGGGAGCTGCTCCAGAGCAACCTAAACATGATTGTAGCGTGGGCACATGAATGGATCATGTCTTTTAGCGTCTACAAGTGTATGGTTGCTTACTTTTGTTCGAACAGCCCCCGTTTCACTTACGAATTGAATGGTGTTATTATCCCGGATGCAACTACGATCATTGATCTGGGTATTCTTATTGATGAGCGGCTTAGGTTTTCTGGACATTGTTCGGTTTCATTTTCAAAAAGATCTCTTTTCGCTTTCTCCTAAAGTGATCCTTCCACTTTTCCGGGATATAGTTCGTCCTGGATTGGAGTATGTCGTCAGGTGTTGGAGACCATACTCACAGGGGGACATAGACTCTGTTGAGGAGGGTGCAGAGAAAGAGTTCCGCGCGTGCCCTTGTTGGAGCACGGAGTATGAGCTATGAAGAACGACTTCATTTTTTGAGTTTACATTCGAAGGTGTCGGGGAGGATATGATGGAAGTGTTCAAAATTTTCAACGGGATGGATAGGATAGACCATAATAAATAGTATAATTAGTTTCCCAAAAGCTTTTCACTCCATCGCCCCCTTCAGAATTTTTTTTTCTCTCATCGCCCCCAACTCAAGTGAACCAATAGAATCCTACGTTAAATCTGCAGCTTCTATCGCCCCGCTGGACCATTCCATCGCCCAATAGGAGGCGATATTACCCACTGTGGGAAACACTGGTTTAGATACAAATTCGACACCCCTATTTTTATGGGCATCTTTTTTCAGCCACCTCGTTCGTCATTTTGTCTGCTGTGGTCTTTGTATTTATATAAAATACCGCCGTATAATCAGGCCATCTACCTCGCAGTGGTTTGATGGGGGGGGGGGGGGGCTTGTCGATCCCGTTTGTAAAAATTAAAGGAGTGATAGAATACACCTAAACAAGCAATTGCCGTCACACAATGAATTGTGTCAACGCAACTGGTGAGCCTCTAGACACCACCACCGTCACTGATCGCACAGTGCTGGTTTGAGGCACTTAATCGGCCGTTTCTGTCGTGCATTGCTGAAAAGGGGGATTGCTGGTTTCACGAATCAGAAAAAAAGTGGACAGACATTTCATGCCCATTCATTCTGCGAATGGGAATGGTCAAGAAGGTCGAAGACTGTGCCGGGTGTGTTTCCTGCCAAGGCCACATCAATAAACATTTGAGCGATTGCGCCGATGTCTGTGCGAAACGGGATTTCTTGTGGCGTCCTTGCAAGTAGATTTCAAGAGTATCTTGCAGCAGAATCCGGAAATACACTAGATTCCCAGAGAGTCTTAAAACTGAATGCGAAACTTCGGTACCTTTCCCGCTAAATTGGAAATTCCAGCAGGTGTAAAGAGAAAGCAACCCGTTTCGCACAGGCACCTCGTGCAGCAAAACACTCCCGGTACCGTCTTAGGGCTTCCCGTGTATTCTCGTCCGCAGCACCATAAATGAAATGTATGTCCACTCCACCTCTATCCTGATTCTCAAAACCGATCATCCCTTCTGTAATCCCAGATAGAAATGACGATAACTATTTACGAAACCAGTGCCTTATGCGTTCAAATGGCAGCACCGTCTAGCGGTCCACCGCTTTCTTTACGACCACGCATTGTGTGACGGAAATTGCTTGTTTTAGATGTGTCCTATCATTCCTTTAAGTTCTGTCCAAGAATTCTGTATCCCTTACTCCCCTATATACGCATGTAACACCATCTATAGAAACTTTCCGATAACACGTCACAGAAGAAATGTGTAAACCTTGCAGAGGTGTTCACATCTGTTTCTTAGTTTGAATCTAAGTGGAGTGCATATATGAATGGCCAAGAATTGGGCTGAAAACTGTAGGTCCCACTCCAAGTGACCCTCGTGTGCATAAATTGATTATGGTTTGAAGAACTTAAAAACAACGCGAATTCTTATGAGTGTTCATCAAAGCAAAATTAATCGTTATGACGCGTCGTCGCCCGACACCATGAGTGATTTTTCGACGCGTCACCGAATCCAGAATTTTCCTCTAAGATTGCTGAAATGTACTTGAGGTTTTAAGGATGTACTTATCTGTTGTTGTTATTTTACGGCATTCGTGTTATTATAGTACAGTCTTGGTTTCCAATAGGGTTGACCAGAAATCTACTGTTACCACGTAGTTCCTTTATTTACCCAGCTCTGATGGCCCATGTTCTGGCTCCTCTGCTTCTCCTGCTGTTGCTGCTGCTCATTGCCAGACATCCAGGGTGTTCTGCCACTTCCGACGTCGCCAACACCACCAATGCAACGAGCGTACAGGCCAGAGGTTTCGACGAAGATCCCTGGAACCAGCAGCCGGAGGTCTTGCTGATAAGTGAGAAAGGGGGATCGTCCTCGAACAGCATGTCCGGCGGCATGAAGATGAAAGACCTCACTCCTATACTCTGCCTGTTGGCGCCCCTGCTGCTCGCGGCAATCATGCTACCGGCCAAGACGGCCATGATGATGAATTCGATGATGGGCATGACGCCGAACATCATTCCACCGTCTATGCCACCGAATGGTATGATGCCCGGCATGTTACCCGGTGGTTTCAGTGCCGGGTCCAATTTCATGGGAATCCCATTGGCGAGTAGGGATTGGTACATCAGGAATGACGTGATGCAGAAAGAATTATCGCGACGGGGAGGATCAACGTTAGACAAAGACATCGAGACGAACAAGTTCGTTCCTCGTGAACAAACTTTAAAGCCAATCGGGAAGAATGAAACTTCTCCCAACGGTGCCGGTACGACTGGTATGTCCGAATTCAACTTGAACGACAGCTTGAACGACCAAGAGCAGCTCCCTTGGAGGAAACGCCCACGGTCCAAGGTTATGGCAGTCCAGCAGCTTCGATCCTTCGGACGATTTGGAAGACGCTCTGGTGACGCTGGATATCGTCGTTCTAAGCCACGCGCCACAGGACGGTATCATTCCGAGGCAGATGACGACAACGTCTATCAACACAGAGGTCTTCCGTTGAACTGGAGCTCCATCCAGCAATCTCTGTGGAGAGGAAGTTCGGGGACAATCGTCGGGAACCCTTCTCTTGCCGATCACATTCTGGAGATCGTTGACATCCTGCAGGAAGTTGCTCTGCCACCAACGTCGTCGTTAAGATAGTGTCGGAACGAACTGCACCTGCGCTTTCCGGCACTAGAACTAAAACGCACAAGTTGAATTGAACAACTCGCACGGTGCTTTGTTCCATCAACCTCATCACAATTTCATTCACATTCATAGCCTCGTGATAATTTAACATGTATGTTGGCGAGATTTTCAAGACAAGACCATCTTAACAGCGTCACGAGTCCTCGCGCAGAGAAGTGTACTGAGGCTCGTTACAAGTGTGACAAAATGGATCACCATATTGCTATGTAATTCGTGTTTCTTGATTCAGCTCATGTGTTAAGACTGCCCTGCTGAGAGAAGATTGCCCCATGTTAGTATGAATATTAATAGTAGCATCGTTGGTTCTTGGGTGTAATCGCTAAGGCGATATTTTTCAGCTGTGGTCAGCCTGCAACCTCTACCGCCATTAGACCGATATTTCGGACTTATTATAACATACTTATGCTATTGTGGTAGTTCATCTCTACGATCAAAAAGCAATATCCTCATCACGTCTTCAACCATTCCACTGTAAAATCTGAAACTACGTTTGAAAAAATTAGCACCTCTTTTGGCGATGAAAAATGTCACCAAAATCATAAGTTATGATACTGTAAAATTCTAATCGCAAAATTTTTATTTGCTAAACAAGCGGAAAGGAATTCGTGAAAAAATCTTACTTAAAACTTACATCGGTCGTATTTGGCCCCAAAATTTCAACAAACTCTGCTTAAATCGGAGGGGGGGGGAGGGGGAAAGTTGCCAAATGCATTACTCCCATTCGATACGACCATAAAAAATGAAGCTTTCGTTTAAAAAAAAATTGAATTCGACGGGTAATCACCATCCACCTGCGTGAAATATAATTCATAAAAAAAATTCTTAATTAGCCTCGAATGCAGCGCCATCTGCATTTATCGTTAATATTGAAAAGCACCAAAATTTTGTCAAATGTGACAATAAAAGTCATTGAAAAAGTGACAAACCATTATAAAGGAACGAACTGTTATACGTAATACTGGTGGCATTAAAGAAGTGACAAACCATTGTAAAGCCATATACACGTGTGAAACGCGTCGCTAGGGAACCACGATAGCCAAAGTAAACATTCTAGAAGTCATTGTTGAGCTCGGAAATCATTGTTGCCCGACGGATTTTTTTTGCCCATTTCGGGCATTGGCCCAGCTCTGACGAACTTTTGAAGTAGCCTATCGTTCAAGTCGGGTCCCGTTTGGTATATATGCAAAATTTATTTGTATGACGACGATCGATCTAAAATTGGGGATGCGTATAGAGAACATGTGTTGCGCGCACACACACAGGCAGAAAAATCAATATTATATACTTATAGATCCTTCTGTTCCATAATTTTTTCTCCTTATGAATCTTTATTGATATTTTGATGGCTTATTGTTAGAGTTATGGGAATTAGTTCACATGGGAAGCTAAAGATGTTGGTCTGTTTGTTTGGAAGAGTAACAAATCCGTAGGAAAGGTTGACCAAGGACATGATCCTTTCTTGATCAAGGTTATGCTCCTCTCTTGACAAAGGATATGCACCTTTCTTGACCAAGGATATGCTCCTTTCTTGACCAATGATATGCTCCTTTCTTGACCAAGGATATGCTCCTTTCAATACGAACTTGCAAAATATTATGAATATATGGTACGTTTACGCACGTGCAGAAAAGTTGCTAAGGGAAGCCTTGCACTACCTTCTAACAAAATAATTGAAATAAGAAACGGTTTGTAGACCTTATAACATTCTTTCAGAAAACATCGCTGAGAATCAATCACTGGACACCTATCTTACTACTTCTTCCGCACCAATCAGATATGAATCAGATGTTGATACAAAAAACAAAAGTTTATGGTTTGCGTTATTCACGGATTCTCGCGGTCAACGTAAACCCCCGCGAATAACGAGGGACGACTGTATTCACTTTACCGAGTCCTTTCTGAATTTATTAGGGAAGGTGTTTATTCAGCTGAAGATTTTATTTTCTTGTCTTTTGGCACAAGACCTGACAAAGAAATGTCGTCTTCTCTTTCTTCTGTTTCCCGTTAGTTCTCCGAAGACCACCACCACCACGATGATGGCGACGATCAAAGCCGTTTTGTGCACTTTGCTGATCATCCGAGGAGCCGCAAAACCCCACTCCAGGCAGAGTCTACTAGAAGAACAAGAAGGAGGGAACTCTCTGCAAGTCCGTCAAGACGGTGGCGGCACTTCGAGTCGCCCAGCAGTGTGGTCCAGGCCGCCGAACGTCAACTGGATGGACGATCCTCCAGCGGACGCCAACAACGCCCTGCTCCCCGTGCTCTACATCATGGCACCGCTGGTGGTCACGGCACTGCTGCTCCCCGTCGGTGCGACGGTTATCGCGACCGTCCTGATGCTCAAATTCAATAATAACAATAACGGAAATGGCGGACAGAAAATCGGATCACTCCACTTCCCGAGGGACGAGGAAATCGCGCCGATTTACAGCGCCATGGAGAGGAACCTGATGAACGTCTGGAGGAAATTCGAAGACGCCATCGCCAAATTCGATTAGACCGCGACGATGGACTAGTTTAACTTAGATCCAATGGCAACCGAACAAAGTCATGTAGTTATTTATTTGTAGTTCATTTTTCCGTAATAAAAGGACCATAGACATCAATTTGGGCATTTGGATTACACTCTTATCACTACCAATCTTTGCTCAGCCGCCATTTTTCTACTGTAGTCGGGTTATTGCTAGTTCTGAAAGGACGGGGGGACCCTTTGTTTGAGGCCCTTTTTCACTAGGGTGGGTAGTTAGCTGAGGTTCTTATCATTTGTTAATTGCCCTTTTGAGTTGATTCTGTCATGTCTTGAATTGACCGGGGCATTTTCTTCTCTTTGACAGCCCTGGAAATATTTTTTATTAAAAAATGGAGGCATTTGGCGTCATCGTCTTGCTGGCTCTATTGGGTGGTGCCACCTCATCGGGGAAGGTCAAGGAGGAGAACCTGAAACGCCAGATATATGGATCATTTGTCCCAATGCAATCGAAGAACGACTACGCTGGACAACCGAGTCTCAAGAGAAACGTCGAGATTGGCGAGTACGTCGATAGATGGAGGACGAATACTGTGAAAGGGCAAAAACATAGTTCCGTCAAGATTTCTAACGGAAAGTTCTCCAAAACAGATCAAACAGCCATCGAGATTCCACCGAATGGTCACGGTGTGGATTCAAGCTGGGTACTTTCGGCTGGACCAACCGGGAACGAGAATATCGAGTATGATAAAGACAGATATTCGTCTCCCTCTACAGACCCAAGGCTGAGAGGGGATGAATATGATTCGCTCGACCGGGAAATGATGCCACCGGCAACGACTGACCCGGCGTCTTTGGGGAATGTGATTGCGACAACGCTGTCGTCCATCGATTCGAGATTGTTGGAGAATCTGATCCAGGTGGCAGCATCACATCGCGCAACCCCGAGAAACATCGGGGAGGCGATCGCTGCTGCCAACTCGTCCAGTCCGAGGGGCATGATGGCGTGGGAGGATGGCGACTCGGGAGGAGGAGGAGGTAACGGATCCCCTATCCTCCTCATAAAAGAGAAAGGCGGCCAGCAAGGCTCGGCACCGTCGATGTCGACCAAAGCCGACAGCGTGGCACCGCTCCTGATGATGATGTCACCGATGATCATGATGTGCATCATGATGCCCATGGTGATGAGCATCATGGGCGGCATGATGAACTTCATGAAGGGCATGACGAGCTTGATCATGATGATGACCTGGCCCCAACAGAATGGGGGGGCCGTACAGCCAGGGACGAAGATCAGGTCGTTCGAGCTGTTGAGCAACAGCCCAGTCGTCAAGAGAGCCCTGTTCGAGCTGTGCGAAAAGATCGAGTCGGCTCTGGTCAAGTTCCAGAACGCGGACGGTTTCAACTCGACGAGATTTTAGTCGATGAAACAGTGAGACGGTGGAAAAAATAGTGCGGAGTTGCATTCGCCCCCACGATAGCGTCCGCCAGTAATCTCAGACCAACCAACAACATTTCGAAACCATCAATGAAAGTGATACATCGATTAGGGCCTAAATTTCATGAGAAGCGTGTTATATATAGCCTACTTAAGCCCATTTTTTCCTTATCTTCGACCGATCACGACAACGTAGGTCTAGTAAACAGATTAATGTCAAGAGAATAGTCTCTTGAGATCAGCCTCGTGTAGGCATCGTGCTGGACTCTTATCGTGAGAGGGGGCTACGTTCAACCCCCCCCCCCCCCCGTTGATGAAATTGGATTTTTCTGTTCGGCTGAAATATGATTTTTCTGTGGTTTTCCAACTTTGGGCATGAATCCGCGCCAGTCCCCTATTAAAAAAGAAAATGCCCCCGCAGAGCTCAACACGATACAAGTCGAGGCCAAGGGAGCGCGTGCCCGGTGCGTCTGCCTCTTCTGAACGGGGTGATTTCATGAATGAGGCATTTCCCCTCGTTGCACATGATTGGTCATAGATATGAAGAAAAAAACAGGCTGCACTATAATGCTTTTCTCGCGAAAATACTATCCTAAAACAATATGTCGCATCACGATTCCGACCAATACTAGTTCCTTCTTCAGGCCCACCGTTACATTAATGGATTTATACTATGCAAGAACCATTCCTTTTGCTCTTTTTCTTCCTTTTCTTTTCCAACATATAGGACGCCATGTGGGAACTCCTTCTTTACGCCACTCCGTTGCTGACGTCGCTCGCCACGGGAAGCACGAATTCGGCCACGCTCGGCCAATGGCTAACTGATCAAATATCGAGCAGATGGAGTCTGTTCCCACCGCCGAGACATTCCACCTCAAGCGGGAGCAAGTTCCAGCGCAGGACGGGCTGGGAAGCCATCGGCGGAGGGTGGGACATGCCGGCCCTGCCGCCAGCGCCCCCGCCGCCGCCCCCGAAGGTCCTGCTCATCGCCAAGTCTTCCGACGACTCGTCGTCCGCGTCGTCCGACGGCAAGAACAAGGACGACTTCCTGATGCCTCTCCTGATGGTCCTCTGCCCGTTGATCCTGGCCGCGATCCTGCTACCCGTCGTCATGAGTTTCCTGAGCGGCATGATGGGGTTCATGAAATCCATGATGATGATGAGACCCATGGTGACTGTGACTCTACCTCCCGGATCCATGATGCCTCAATCGCCCTTATTGAAGACATCTGTGGCGCACCTTCGTAACCCTACCGATATCGGCCTCACGTTGAGAAAGTTCGATGCGTCGTGGGTCACGAAACGTCACAGCAGCAATAATAACGAAACAAACTTGTTAGACTTTGACTAGATGTCCACCGAACTGGCGCCCTTCGTGATTATAACGAGGCATTTCCTTTATAATGCTAGGGTCACACTCGTGTCCAACCTGACCCAGCAGTCATTCGCAAATATTTGCTTCTAATGGTTACCTCCTCCGTCTGCTGCAATAAAGTACCAGCGGTGTAGGCTGGCTACACACCGACCCAACCTGGCCAAATGTTCTGTAGTGAATATTTGCTCCCAGTGTCGTGACTGATGCCGTTCTTCGACGAATGTGCTGCCAGACGGATTAGAAAATAGGGAAGGAAGGCGGCTCTCTCTCTTTTTTGAATTGGGTTGGAGGCTGGAAGATCCTGGTTGTACTCGGCCATGACCAACCTTGAAAAGTACTACGCCAGGTTGGACACGAGTGTGGCCCTAGCTTAACATGAGTAACTTCAAATTCAAACTAGATATCGAGCTGAAACAAGACTCACCTGTCTGATGAAAGTCTAATCTTGTCAACTAATACCTAATGCGTGTGTTTGACGGTTTTTGCAGTCAAATATATGACTCTCCTGACAAGGAAGAGTGTTGTCCTAGCCCGTTGACCCGTCGAAATGGTGATTGCCCGTCGCAACAAAAATCATATGCTTGTGTAACCTTCCCTCTCCGCCATCAGTTACAGTTCTCCTTCAACAGACACCTTCCTTGGATACGACGCGTGCATCCAACCAACCTCCCACCCCCTCCACTTCCGTGGCGAGAAACACCGTCCTACTAATTTACATACGTAGCCTACGCGGCTTCGAAAACATGGGAACCAAATCACACCGCCATTTATGCAACCGACGACCCGTTGAGACTGGCCCTGCGTGCACGTCACGTGATATTGGACGATTCTATTCTGCTGTTTCAGCTTTAAGGTAAAATTGTACGTTCCCGTCCTAGTTTTGGCATCATCACGCGACTTTCGATATCGAATCTGACCCCCAGTGGCAAATACTAGTTTGGCGTCAACACAGCATCCTAGCAACCCTATAGAATTTCCTTTCGTGGAACCAACTTTTTTCCCAGGAGTGTTCCGATGTCTAATCTCATTGGAGGGAAACACCATACATTCATTGATTCATCCATTCACCGCTACCCACACGTCCCGTATTTTCCGGAACATTCCGTATTTTATCATGATTTCGTCCCGGTTTTTCTCGTTGTTTCAACGAAGCCCACTTGAATTTTTATTCGCCGGAGAAATCAAGGATTATGAGAAAAAATATTTTTCAACGCATAAAATATATTACAATAGTCGCAACTGCAAGTAAGAATATTCACTTTGCATATTTGTCATATTTTCCATATTTAAACGTTTTGTTTTTCGTTTAATAACCCCCCCCCCTTCTGCAATTGGCACCAATGCTTCATTTCCTTCCATTGGCGTTTTTTTTAGTGACTTATGTAATAGTTGGCGTTATTCTTGGCGATAATTGGCGGTGTCCCGTATTCGGAATATCAATTTCCTGCATTTTTCTCGAGAAAACATGATCAGCCCATCTATTCGTAATATTTTCATCCGAGTTAATACAATAAAAACCCCTCTTAACGGACACCCACTCTTTTAAGGCCTAATAATTACTTTAGGCCATAGTTTCCCCCCGACATACTTGCAGCGCTTTGGACGATCATCTCACAATGCTTGTAAGTGTGGTGCTACGGGCTCGTTCAATGTCCCATCGCCCCCTTCTCCAGAAAAATTTTCTCCCAACGCATATGATCATATGTTATACCCGTAGCTTCTACCACCCCCCCCCCCCTGGAATATTCCATCGCTCTCACTTTGGGAATCACTGCTTTAGGCCTTTTAATTACCCCATGTACAATAAAAGAATGCATACCAAAGCCTTGGTTAACAGTCACCATATCTATACAGAAACGTCCTCTCCACTTGTCAATACAAGATTCATCGAAAGACTGGTTATTTGTGGAGATGAAGATTACAAGGAAGGAAAATTCATCACTGCCCCCACGGGGACTCGAACCCCGGTCTCTCGCTTGCCGGACGAGAACTCGACCGGTGTTCGTGGGGGGCAGTGATGAATTTTCTTCCTTGTAATCTTCATCTCCACAAATAACCAGTCTTTCGATGAATCTTGTAGTCAGCTTATCTTTCATGGACGAATTTTTACGTCTCACCGGTTTCCACTCAAGAGATATTATTGTATTTAATGAGATTATAATGCAATTACAATGTGATGAACAATATAAGAGCTCATGTCTTACCGCCCAAAAAAAAACCACAATTTCGTACCGTAGGGTTGCATGAAAGCTACACATTTTAGTTATTATAAATTTTGCATTTATTTTATCAATGAAAGGAACTGACGTCACGGAATATCAACGCTGTTGATATTGTAACTGGAAATCGGACAGTATTTTATGTCCGCGTCACGAGAGAGAGCATGAATTACGCGCAATGTTTATAGCGTGACACCTTCCGAATTATACACCAATAATATTTATTATTCATTTATTTTACGTTATTTATTTACGCACAAATGAATGTTACAATGAATGACATCTATATTTTTCACGCACAATTTATTTATTTATTTACTTCAATAAAAGCGTATCTATATTTGAAAGCTTTTCTGGTGATTATTTGGGTCATTTTGCATCTTTTTCTCTATTTTTCCAATTACTTTTTCATAATTTGATTGTTTTATCGAGAATTTCAAGACTTCCGTTAATGTATTTTCAGTACAAAATTTATTACGGGATCTTGTTATACTGTAAAAGAAATGTCACAGCTTGTCAATACGTAATCATTGCCGCTGTGCGGGGTGCATGTGTGCTGTAGCAGTAGTAGGTAGGGCTCGGGGATCCATGATGTTCTTAAGTCAGCCACCTCGTTGGGCAATTTGCCTGTTGTGGCGTTGTATTTGTATTTGTAATAAACTAATACTTTATAAGATGGTCGCATCAGGCTGGTGCTCCTACAGGCTGCTCTTGTATGGCTGTTTGCTCGGCCGTCTGAACTTAATCGCTCTTTTGAAACGTTTCAAAATAAAATTCTCTCAAACGATACACGGGGGAATCTTCTTTGGGGGTTCGTCAGAAATATCAACATCAGGAAAGATCCTGCTGCGCTGAACATCAGTGCGTATACCAAGAAGTTGGCCAAAAGACTCTTTGGCAAATAAAACTGACTCAATCCGAAATTCAGCACTTCGCCGAGATTTCTTCGTATGATAGTAGAGCGAAGTTCAAATTTCTTAGACCAAACCGGGCCTGTGGATGTCTCGTATAACGAGGGCAATAAAGATGGGAGGTACAACGCTCGTGAAGTCCAGGTGATTCTGCATGCCAACTGATTACTACGAAGGTTTTAACAACTGGCTGTTGCGAAGATATATTTGGAAAGAGAGAAAATTCAGCGGCTTGGCCTGAGTCTGGTCCGGCCGTCTATGTACGGTCCCTTTCAGTGTACACGAGCTCCAAGGAAAGATTGAGAGATTCGGTGCCTCTGTAGTCTAGTGCAGTGGTTCTCAACCTTTTTTTGTCCATGGCCCCCTTTCAACCATTTCTCATTCCTGTGGGCCCCCTCTTGCGAACATGAATAATTTTCTAACACCCCCCCCCCGTCCGTTTTTCCATTAGAAGATAGTTATCCAAAAATTGTCGGAAGTAAATTAAATTAAATTCAAACATATTTATAAATTTTGAATTTATGAAAATAACGAAAAAGCAAAATAAACGTAATAGAATACAGTAACAAAAAAAAATAGAATAAATTATTTTCAATCAATGAAAATGATCTATCGGATGATCATCCATCATCCGATAGAAGATCCTAAAATTGTAAGAACACTTGATTGTATTGTTGGAGGTCATTATCACAAGAATGGCACGAAAGATGAGAATCTAATAATGTTGCAGACTAAACTTCACATTATTGCCAAGTTTTTCGATTAGCTTTTCGAATTTTCATAAAGTACGCCCAGGGCTGTCTTAACATCATCATACGCCCACATACAAAGCGACTTTTCTGAAAGAGGCACTACTACCTTGCTAAAAATTCCGACCTACCTATTTGCATATTTACTCTTAAAAATCGGAACCAGATCTAATTGTCACTTGGTTGCCAGAAGTGACCAGATGGGCCCCATGCAGCAAACCAAGTTCTGCAGAATAAGGATGTGATTTTTGTGGGTCATTAAGTAGATCAACTGTGTAGTTTGATCCATAGAAGTAAAAGAAATGCTACCAGGTGTAAATTACAAACTTGACAATTTTATCTAAAAAGAAAAAATACCCAATAAATATATAGCGGTGAATCGCCAGAAATAAGATACCTATTGGCAGGGCCGCAACTAGACACTTGGTTAGCCGGGGAACTACTCATTTAGGCACCCCCCCCCGTAATGCTGAATGATAGGTTGAATGGTTGAATTTGCGCCCCTTTTTGTAATGCGCCTGGGGCACCAGACTCGCCTGCTCCCCCCCCCCCACTAGTTGCGTCCCTGCCTATTGGTAATATTATGGCCATTATAAGATTCAATGGTTTCTCCTTGGAGTGTTGGTACAGCCTTTATTCATCAACCGTTCGTCGTAGTGGTATGGTTCTAACTTTAAAAATTCTCAAAATATGACCAAAAATCACCCTGTACGAGTTTTGAGGATGAAAATACAGTGTACGCAAAATAAAAAATGTAAATTTTTGTACGATCCCCCTCCCCTCTAATTTCTAATCAGACAGTTGTTGCTCTTTCTCTTCTGAGTCCAACAAACAAATCACATGTTTTTAACTGCATTATTCCCCTAAGATATTTAAATTCAAAATCGGAAACAGGTCCCGGATCAGGAGAATTTCGCGGCCCAATGCAGAAAAAAAAAAATTTGCGGCTCCCTCTAAAAACATTTTATGTAGTTGCTCCCCGACTTACAAACTTTTCGAGTTACGAACATAAATCTTGAAGGGAAAATTTTGTTTTCACGAAAAGAACTAATTCTATCACACTCATTTTTTTCCCCATTATTTCAGGAACGCGTTGATTGTCTGGATCGTAATCAAACACGATCCATTGAGAGGGAATGGCATTTAAATTAATTTTACAAAATTCATAAATTATTAATAATAATTAGCACGTGGTCCACCTGCTGACACTTCATCGTGGCTCGAACCATATTGAACAGACATAAAGTTTTGTCATACTTTTAAAGCGCTTCATCATCTCTCTTTATCAAATATACGTTGCAATTCGATAACTTTGATCATTTTTCGCAATTTTTTATTGCTATTTTTGTGTAATTAGTGTAAATTAATAGAAGTAAAGGAACCAAGCACTGGAATTCCATGACTTCCACAAGAGTAGTGCTGACAGGCAGGATCGTCGTAATAGCATCATAGCCCCACCCCCCCCCCCGAGCCAAGGGATTTTTTGGAGGCCCTACATGGAAAATTCTCGAAAAATTCACCTACGTCTCGTTTTTCTGAGGCACTCCTTCTCTTGAGGCTCTTCGGGCACGGCCCGGGGTGGGGGGGAGGCATGCGTTAAGACGGCACTGCCTAAGGTTCGCACCAGGCGTCCTTCTTTTTCAGTTGTGAATCTGGTAACCCTATCTAAGACCACATAATCCGTGTTTTCACTTATTTGTTCGATCATCCATATTGTCCGAATGTTTTTGTGAGAAGAAATAATTATTTTTTCTACATAAAAAAAATCGATTATTGCTAACGTACGAATTTTGTTACCGAAATTTTCGTCTAATAAAAAAAATTTCATGCCAAAAATGACAAAGACCTGTCTATCTCTCTTTCATCATCTCATGAGTTGCCTGAAATTTCGAGATTAAATGGCAGCACCAACAGAATATAAATCGAGCCTCTGCAGAGAGTAGGACGTAAGCGGTCTCCGCCTTCGCAGTGCTGAGAACTGTGTCCCCCAATATCTTTCGTCGGAACATCACGTGATTCGGTGAAAACAAACACGACCCCCCCACCCCCCTACTGTTATTTTCTTATATCATAAATAGTAGTTTAAAACAATAAATGAAAAAATAATTTCAGCTTGGACGAGATAATTCCAAAATTAATGAAAGTTATAATTTCAGCATTAAAGAAAGATAATTTCAGCGTTAATGGAAGAAAATATTCTAGAATTAATGTAAGAGATAATTACAGCATTGATAAAAGTGATAATTCCAAAATTAGTGAAAGAATTAATGAAAGCTATAATAATAAAATTAATGAAAGATAATTCCAGAATGAAGGAAAGAGATAATTCCAAAATTAGTGAAAGTTATAATTTCAGCATTAAGGAAAGATAATTTCAGCGTTAATGGAAGAAAATATTCTAGAATTAATGTAAGAGATAATTACAGCATTGATAAAAGTGATAATTCCAAAATTAATGAAAGCTATAATAATAAAATTAATGAAAGATAATTCCAGAATGAAGGAAAGAGATAATTCCAAAATTAGTGAAAAAGAAATAATTCCAAAATTAATGAAAAAGAAATAATTCCAAAATTAATGATAAAGAAATAATTCCAAAATTAATGATAAAGAAATAATTCCAAAATTAATGAAAAAGAAATAATTCCAAAATTAGTGAAAAAGAAATAATTCCAAAATTCATGAGATATAATTTCAGAATCAATGAAAGAAATCATTCCAGCATTAATAAAAGAAATAATTTCAGCATTAATGAAAGAAACAAATCCAGAATTGATGAAAGCAATTATTTCAGAAGTAATGAAAGAAATAATAATTAATAAAGGAAATAAAATTCCAGAATTAATGAAAGAATATTCAAAAAATAATGAAGGAAAATTCAAGAAATTATGAAAGAAATTATTCCGGTATTAAATGAAAATAATTTAATCTTTTTTCACCTTTAAGATGAGTTCTTTATCCTTTTTTTAAATCATTAAAACCCAATATTTAGAGACCGAACTGTACATTTCTTTGGAAAAATTGCCAGGCGGGAAGCTTGTTTTGACCGAGTCACGTGATTTCCTTGCATTTGATGTCGCTGCAGTCGCGGTGGCTTGATGCTCCCTCCTGTAATATATAATCTCTGTCGTCTGCTTCTCTCCAGGTTACTTGTTTTGGGCGTCTCCTTGTATCCTGAAAAATTAACTGAACCGGCAGTTCAAACTTCCAGTTCTGTTTGTGAGCTTAGCTTGTAGGGAACCGACTTCTTCTCTGTCGTCTGCTCATTGAGAGGCTCTTCGTTTTGGACGTCTCCTTATGCTCAAATAAAATAACCGAACTTATAGTTTAAATTTCCAGTTCAGTTCACAAGCTTTGTTTATAAGGAACTGAGCGGGATAAAGAATATAGTTTTTTTTCACTTTGAACTTCATCATCACCACATGAGTCAATTTTAAATTTGACATTAGATGGCAGCACATTACTATAAAGTGCAGTGTGGAAAAATTCACTTTTTACGTCTGCTTGTGTGGAGGTCCTATGTTTTCGATGTCTCCTTGGGTCTTGAAAAAATTACTGAACCGGAATTTCGATCTTTCAGGTCAGTTTATAAACTTTGTTTATAAGGAGCGTAGCTGAATGAAGAATTTCGTTTTTTATACCTGAGCTTCTCGTCATCACCACATAAGGCACTTCTGATTTTGAAAGTTGGTAGCAGCACCAACAATATACAAGGCGCATAGGTAACGGGGCATATGGCATTTTAATGGCGAACCATTGGTCCTAGAGTAGTACTACTTCCAGTTGGAAAAAGTACCCGAATAATGTGTAGTACTCAGATATTTTATTCATGTTGCCAGGGGTTACATAGTTATTAAAATAAAAATGTTAACTTTTTATGCGAACACCCTGTGCCTCAAAACCCAATTGGAAAGTTGTTTCCCGGTCTCCCACAAAAAAATTCAACGTGTCTAAGTTCAAATTTTTACTGAGATATTCGAAGAAGGTTGGAAAAAAACATCATTAAATGCAAGGAAACCATTTTACCCGCATTTAATGCTGTTTTTTCCCCCCTAATTTCCTCAATTTTTCGAATTCGCATATCTCTGTGAATATTGCACTTAGAAACGTGAAATTACTTTAGTTGGCATCGGGAAAGACAGAGCAACAACTTCTTAATTGGGTTCTTTGGCACACGGGGATGGTATAAAAAAATTTTTATTGTATTTTATAACTATACAACCCCTCACAACATGAATGACATATCTGAGTTGGGCACGTGATTTGGATACTTTTTCTAGTTGGGTATGTCTTTAAGACTAACGGCTCGCAAGTAGTGTCATACGCCCTGTTACCCATGCAGTCTGCATATACACGTAAAAAAATACAGTTGACTCCCGTTTTAACGAATACCGTTATAACGGAAAAAATATCGTTTTAACGAAAACTTTTCTAATCCCCCCCGGATAAGTTTACATAGGAACAATATAAAAATCTGAAATTTAACGAAATTTCTTTATTACTCCGGTCTCTTGGAGTTCATTATAATGGGGTTGACTGTATTCCCACCAAAAAAAATCTGATATTTTTGCAATTTTTTGATGTGAAAGCAGTCCTTTTTATAATGATTATGTCATTTTTACTTTTATAAATTTAAGAAGGAAACACAAGAAAGAAAGGGTGGGGAGAAAAAAAGAAAAATGGCCAAGGGGGCTCGGTTGTGCGTAAATGCCTTGAAATTCCACTTGTGCGCCTCTATATATAGCTCTTTCAATATTAAAATATTTCATTTATACGAAGCACAATTTCAATTCTTTGACATTTTCATTTTGACTCGAACTCCAAATCTTTGGCATTTAGACATCATTTAAAACTATCAAATCCAAGCAGTTTTTGCAAATTGTGAAAACGCGTCGCTGAATTGGTTTTTGCATGCGTATCATCAACACTAAAAACCATAAATTTTAGGTTGACAGATACAAAGATACGCATTGAGCGGGTTATGGACATTTCAAAATGAAGACTTGCGTGAGACTTACTTTTCTGAGAAATCAACAGACGCAGTGAGTCTCAAATAAACGGATTTAAATTGCTTTAAATGTGGTCATACGCCATTTTAGAAATTTTTTTTTTTTTCTAATGCCCACAACATTGTTTTTGCAGGATAGGAAAATTGTATTGAAATTATTTGGGATGTTGCAGGCCAGTAGTAGGCTTAGGTAGTAGGGCAGTTAATAGGAAGCATTACAGTATAGATTAAAAAAACTTTAAAGATGTGATGTCAATCTTAGTCCTACTAAGTCCCAATACATTATCTGCTTGGATTGCATATAGAAACTAATCAGCAACCCAAATGACGTTAAGATCGTCTTAAATATGTTTAAAATCACGTTTTTCCTGTTAAATTGAAATGAATGGCATATGAACACTTGCGATTTTGAAACAACAGCAAATTTATGCAATTACAGTTTCTTAAGTTATACAGCAATGTAGTTTTAAAAAATTTAATTTCGCGGGTATTTTTCCTCATGTACGATGTGGTCTCTTGGATGGAGTTCGTTATAACTGAATTCGACTTTATTTCTTTTCAGTGGAGGCAATGGGTTGGCACACTTCTCCCCAAAAATTCATAAAAAAATACCCCAGAGAGACAGCAATCATTCTTTATTCGATTTTTATAAATATATTCCCCATCAGACCACTCAGGTTTAGAAGTGCCGCGAGTTCGATACCCGGTTCGTCCTTGACTTTCCTGACATAGGGGGTACAACAAAAAATGGCGACTTGACCGCAGCGGAAAATTGCTACTGCAGGGAGTCTCCCATCGAAGGGGTTAGCGCACCAACCTCTCGATGAGCATAAGAAACAAGCCTGCCGTTCGGAATCGGCAATAAATTTTAGGTCCCGGGGTCTAATTAGCCCTCGTGTGCAGAAAATGACCGTGGTGCGACAAAAATTATCAATGTACAGACCACTCAGTGCCGGTTTAAGATAGCTTTGAGCTAAACTAGATGGCTCTCCGTCTGTAATTGCATGAAAACGATGGGTTTTTTACAAGCTTTCATTTTTCCACCCATCTACTTCTTGGATTACATTTACTACCAGCACTCAAAAGAATGTCAATGAATGGTCAACAAAGCTTTGTCTGTTTTCTTTATGGCAGCCCTCTTTGAATGAAAAGTCTGAACACACACAGTTTTCTGTCTTTACAGTTACTCCATTTTGCTTTAAACCTCTTCTATAGTTTGTGGCAGGGCCTACTGTCAACCCCAAGGCGTAAACCCACCGAGATTACATGCAACGCTTTTTTTATTTCCTTCCTCATGTTAATGTTACTTGAATAGCAGAAAAATTGCGAAAAATATATTCTATGCATTTTTTGTTTGAAATTAAATTTTTTTTAGTCAGAGTGACTAAAAAAATTTAATTCCACAAACTTCTTCGTGGCCCCCATATCAGTAGCCGTGGCTCCCCTTTCGCCAGATTTTCATCCGTGGCCCTCCTGGAATATCCTAGGGTCCCCCTGAGACCATATGGCCCCCGGTTGAGAACCACTGGTCTAATGTGTTCACTCGGCATGCGAGAGGACTTGAGTTCGATTCTCCGCAAGGGAAAGTTGAATTTCCTCTCTTTCCATCATCCAGCGTCAACCTTCTTCGCATCAGTCAGCTGTTGAAAACCTTCGTATGGATAGTGACATCATCCTCGGGTAGACATTTATAGTCGTTGGAAAGTGGGGTCGCCGTCCATTTCAGTCTCCACTATTCTGAAAAATGTCGGGGGTTGGGGGGGGGAGACTGTTTTTTTCCTCATTAATTCATGGACTTACAGTCCAGTGCACCCTTCCGCTTTTCGCGTGCATACGCTCTTGAGTCCCGCACATACAATACGCCTAGCAATTGGTGATGCGTTTTCTTTGGAAGGTAGTGTACAAAACGGAAAGCTAGGGATAACCAGAATGCCGCCCAAGATATCAGCCAAGAGCGGTTCGAGACTAAATTCGCACCCGTGCGACATTTGGCATACAGGTAAAACGGGCCCCGAAAAACGCGCCGCTATGTTGCTGCTCCAAACTGGATAAAATGCATCAAAAATTATAGTTTTCCCTGAGAATCGTTCCTTCCACAAAATTCACAGCTTGAATATTACATACAAAAAAAAAAGGTTTCTCACCCTTTCCCTGCAATGATCCCCCCCCCCCTCATAGCTCCGTGCGACCGCACGAGTCACACAGCCCTAGAACCACCCCTGCTCGTAGATTATAACCGAATACTGCCAATTTTCGCCAAACTCTGAGGAAATACGCGGCCTATAACGATAATTGCCTATTAACGAGCTTTTTTCGAATCCCTTTGAGTCGAACGAGGACCAGGCAAAAGTGACAGCGAAAAATTTCGTTAGGGGCCGTTCAAGTATTATGTCATCATCGATGGGGGGGGGGGGTTCCCGATTTGCTGACTTTTGATGACAAGGGGGGAGGGGAGGGGGGGGGGGTTTGGATAATGCTTACGTCATCAACCACCCTTTATGAAAATATGAGTTGGATTCAGAGGGGCAGAGCTGATGACGAAATTTTGCTGACAAGGGGGGAGGGGTCAGCGTTTTGCTGACTTTTGCTGACAAGGGGGGGGGGTCAAAAATGGCTAAAAATTTGCTTACGTAATACTTGAACGGCCCCTTATAACCGAGTGCATTGTGCTTTCAGCGACGTCATTAGCAATGTTCAATAACATCATTCTTTTTAGAAATCATTCTGGACTTCTAATCATTGACGTTATAGCCGAAGTGCCGTTACAACCGAGTTTGGCTACATTTTGTTACCTCGGGACAATTTAACAAACTAGCCGGGGACACCAGCGCACGAATTAGAAACGGGACGTCTGGTCAAACGATAATAACGAAACCGAAACCACTTTCTTGTTTACTGTATCTGATTTACTTTTACCGCGTCCGGATGGACTTTCCTTGATAGTTACTCACCCTACGCATTACGCTTATCTGGCAAAAAAAAAAAAACCGACCGGACAACCCCACGAACGGGGTCACTCGTCAGTGTCAATAGCCCCGGTAGCCATTCTAGGAGTGTGACCTCATCATCTCTGTGGGTCATCCAATTATAATGAAAATAAACGAAAGGGAATTCCCCCAATGCGAACTGCCTGCTCGCAATACGAGGAGGCACTCGTGGAAAAGTTAGAAGCACATCGATTGTGTCTCGGCCTTTTTCTAGGCCACAAGGAAAGTCGCATATAGAAAATAAAGTGGGGACAGGGGAAAGCCCGTCCTGCAACATGTCCATGTATCAATTACATGAGCGAGGGAATCTCTTTTTTTATTACATATATATATAAAACGAACGAGCGTGTGAACCGATCGGTGAAATCGACCATTTGGCTACAAGTCACTCATTCGATCCATTTGACGCTCCACTTGCTCTCCATCTCTCTCAACTATCACCACATGGGTAAGCATTGTAATGCATTATATACATTTATATAATCAATTTAAGACGACGATTACATGGCGCGTGGGCCCACTTACATGCCCGCATGCATAATTCATGAGCATTTTGAGATACCGATTATTATATCACTGCCGATCAGTGGTTCCGATCGGGTTTCCAGATCCCTTTTTCATCGTTTATTTATGCATTTGGGGCTCTTCTAACATTGGCCATGGGGCTCTAGTAAGTCTCGAGGAGGTCTATCGCTGGGATTCGACGTTGTGTGATGATAATTGGACCGGGGACTGCCGTTTCGAACCGATCTCCCCTCCGGTTGCCCTAGTCTTTATGTTGGTCTAGTTATGAGGCAGGATACGACGTAAACATTGGAGGGGGGGGGTGCCTCCCCCCCATATGGTTGCCAGAAGTTGCATTGTATGTTCGCGAATTATTTCAGGGCTCAAAAAGGTTATTTACAGAGGGGGGGCTGAAGTGACCTGAACATCCGGCGAATGTTATTGGACGACCTTGATGTAAGAGACAGTTTTTAGTGAAATGAAGCGATGTGTGAATCGGACGTTGAAATGATGTGCAGTCGGCGTGGGAATGGTGAAACGTGTCACCGTTGGGTGACAAGAGGGATGTATCACTTCTAAATGACAAGTGAGTTTATTGCAATTGAGTGCGTCACCGCTGCATTGACAATCGATAGCGACAACATTTAATGGCACAATCGAGAGCATCTGATGATTGTGTACGTCACCGCTTGTTTCCGACTGAGTATATGCCACCACTGAATTAACAATTTGGTACGTAATTGTTGAGTGACAATTGAGAATCACTGACGAGTCATGAGTTAATTCATCCACGCAAAGTGGCAATTCAGTATGCTACTGCTAATGATGCTGAGTTCATTGCCACTTAGTTCCGACTGCGTAAGTCGCCACTGAATGACAATTGAGTACGTCACTGCTGAGTGGCAATTGAATATGTAACAGTTTAATTGCCATTGTATACCTCACCTCTTATTATTAAGGGTGGGACACGAGACATTTATGATACCTCACCTCTAAGTGGCAATTGAGTACGTCACCGCTGAATTACAATTGAGTACGTTGCCGCTTAATTGACAATTGAGTATCACCACTGCATTGACAATTGAGTATCACCACTGCATTGACAATTGAGTATCACCACTGAATTGACAATTGAGTATCACCACTGCATTGACAATTGAGTACCGCTCATTTCTGCTGAATTGACAATTGAGTACCACTCATCTCTGCTGAATTGACAATTGAGTACCGCTCATCTCTGCTGAATTGACAATTGAGTACCGCTCATCTCTGCTGAATTGATAATTGAGTACGTAATCACTGAACTAATAATTGAGTACGTAATCACTGAATTAATAATTGAGTGAGCCACTAAATGGCAATTGAGCACGCCTCGTCACCACTAAATTGTAATTAATAATTGAGTACGTCACCACTGAATGATAATTGAGTACGTCACCACTGAATGATAATTGAGTACGTCACCACTGAATGATAATTGAGTACGTCACCACTGAATGATAATTGAGTACGTCATCACTGCATCGACAATATGAAAGTGTGTGCTGCCATCTACCTTCTGAGTCAAGCGTCACATCCCAGTCTATCTATCAGTCTGTGCACAACCTTTTTTCAATCAGCGGGCCAGATATGCGGTATTTCTGACTGTATATGCGGGCCGGAAAACTGTATATTCTCACCTGTATACACAGTTTCCCGGCCAGCATGTATACCATACCATACGACCCGTGTTTTGCGGAGCATTCCCGTAATTTCAGTCTCGATATTTTTATAAAATGTCCCGTTTTTTGTGTATTCTCGAAAAGGAGTGTTTGAATTTCTAATCTTTGCCGAAATGAAAAATTAAGATTATTTTCATGTTTTGTAAGTTATATTATGATAATTATGAATAATTATCGTTTTAATATATTCGTGTCACATATTTGTCAAATATATATATATTTTTTGGTGAACTATATATTTTTATCTATTGCAAATTGCAGTAGCCCTATTTTCCCGCAATTAGCGATTTTTCAGCAATTTTTAGCGGTAGTTGGCAACTTGACAAACTTATGACAATTTTTTTCGGGTATAATTGTCAACTTCACTTGCCTTTCACAACGTTCTTGGCTATTTTACTTGCCTTTGACAATTTTTTTTTGCCCATAATTGGCAACTTTAATTGAATTTGAAAATTTTTTCAGTTATCTTTTGCAGCTTAACTCACCTTTGACAATGTATTTGGCGATGATTGGCGATGCCTCGTACGAATCTCGATTTCCTGTATTTTTATGAAGGAAATATGGTTAGTCTAGGTATTTATCGCGGCATGTATTGATAAGTTGGAAATGTATTCATACTTTTCTACCAGAACATTTCTCGCGGGCCGGATGGAACCCACTTGGTGGGCCACATTTGGCCCGCAGGCCGGAGGTTGTGCACCACCTGGTCTACATTATAATTTTTTCTTTGTTCCTATGCAGGACCGTACGGAATGAAATCCTCGGCGATGATGTTGGTGGCGATCGTTTGCCTGGCGTTTCTCAACTTGTCGTCCGTGGACTGCTTCCCGGTAGTGACGACCCCTGAAGGGGGTGCGAGGCCCAACCTATCGACGTTGGTCGTCGAGAAAGTGTTCAACCCGAATTTCTGGATGAAGTTCTTCCAGACCCTCGACCTGGGGCACGTCAAGATCAGGGGCTTCTTCAAATCGTTGCCGAAATTGAAGTTTGGCGGCAAACAGCTCGGGTCCGACTTCACCCTGAACGCCTTTCCGGAGCTCTACATCGACGACCAACGCAGTTATGTCCAGTAGGGTCATTTTACGGACACAGCGGGCACAACGATCAATAAGTAAGTGTCATTCGACTCATTATCTATAGTTGAAATCTCGCCAATTAGAGATCTGGTCATGCCTGTGTGCCACTTACAGGTCATCAACATCTGTGACGAGCGAAAAGACGTACAGAGGTGAGATAAACACGGCTTCCGAAATTATCAATATAAATATTTTGGCGATAAACCTAAGTGGCATTTGCCAAAAACGACCAAAATTTGAGTGATGCAATCGCGAAAAAACACAAATTGAAATTTTATGGAGAGAGGTCGTGGATATTTGGGTAATTTGGATGATAATGAATCAGCATCAAAAGAAATTGAACCGGTGAAAGATACATAAACAGGGAAAATAATTTGCGGACCGGAAGAAAATAAAAAAATAATGATAAAACTTGGCCACACAGGTGTAAATAGAAGAGGTAATTTGCGGACCGGCAGAAAATAATTAAATAAATCGATAAAGAAATTGAACCGGTGAAAGATACATAAACAGGGAAAATAATTTGCGGACCGGAAGAAAATAATAAAAACAACTTGGCCACACAGGTGTAAATAGAAGAGGAAATTTGCGGACCGGCAGAAAATTATTAAATAAATCGATAAAGAAATTGAACCGGTGAAAGATACATAAACAGGGAAAATAATTTGCGGACCGGAAGAAAATAATAAAAACAACTTGGCCACACAGGTGTAAATAGAAGAGGTAATTTGCGGACCGGCAGAAAATAATTAAATAAATCGATAAAGAAATTGAACCGGTGAAAGATACGTAAATAGGGAAAATAATTTGCGGACCGGAAGAAAATAATAAAAACAACTTGGCCACACAGGTGTAAATATGAGAGGTAATTTGCGGACCGGCAGAAAATAATTAAATAAATCGATAAAGAAATTGAACCGGTGAAAGATACATAAACAGGGAAAATAATTTGCGGACCGGAAGAAAATAATAAAAACAACTTGGCCACACAGGTGTAAATATGAGAGGTAATTTGCGGACCGGCAGAAAATAATTAAATAAATCGATAAAGAAATTGAACCGGTGAAAGATACATAAACAGGGAAAATAATTTACGGACTGGCAGAAAATACAAAAGTAAGAAAAACAATTTGTGCACAGGCATTTAATAAAATATCTTCTATTTATCATCACAAATAGAAGAAATAATTTGCAGACCAGCAGAAATTAAGTAAATTGATAAAAAATTGGAGTGGTAAAAGATACATAAATATGGGGGGAATAATTTGCGGACCGGCTGAAAGTAAATAGGTAAGAAAATTTGTAACGGTAAAAAATACATAAATAGGAGGAATAATTTTTGAAGACTGGCGGAAAAATACAAAAGCACAAGAAATATTTGAGGACCAGCAAAAAAACATCAATAGGAGAGATAATTTGAAAATATCCATCCGTCCCGTATATACGGGACTTAATGCCTGTACGTAGGAGGTAGAATGGTGCGTTGCAATGTATATTCATGAATTATTAGCGAGTGGGGGGGGGGGGCTCAGTTTCCTCAAATGTTCTCATCCCCCCCCCTCCCAGGTTCTTCTCCGCTTATGGATCCATGCCATAGCAATAATAATTGCTTGTTTGTTTGTTTGTTTGTTTGTTTGTGTGTGTGCGCCCCTCTCTCCCTCTCCAGCTAGCAGTTACTTCAGGATTACTTACATCTTTGATCAATCATTGCCTGTTACCATTATCCTTGCTATCATCACCTCACGCTCCTCTACCCTAGCTATCATTGCTTTAGGCTCCCTCATCATCTTTATTATCATTGCCAGAGTCTCCGTTGCTCTTGCTATCACTTCTTGAGGCTCTCTTACCCTATATATCATTGCCCCAGACTCTTTCACAATACAGCTATCATTACCTGATTACCCTATCATCACGATACCTTACCATAGCTATCATTACTTCAGGCCTCTCTCTCTCTCTCTCACCCTAGCTGTCATTACCTCAGGCTTCTTGCTCTATTTCTCTCTTCCCCTTACCCTATACATCATTACCACAGGCTCCCTATCCCTAGCTATCATTGCCTTACGACCTCTTAACGTAGCTATTATTAAAAACTCAGGCTCTCTCTGACTCATCGTAGCTATCATCACCCCAGACTCTCATCGTAGCTATCATCACCCCAGACTCTCATCCTAGCTATGATTACTTGCGGATCCTCGGGCTCTATCTCACCCCAGCTATTATTTGCTTCGGGCTCTCTTTCTCTCTCACCCTAGCTATCATTACTCGTCGATCCGTCGCTATAGCTATTATTTTACGTCAATTCCCCTCTCACTCTAGCTCTAATGATTAATTACTAGAGCTATAACGATACAGCGATACTGTAATATTTTGTTCTCTTATGGTCATATGAATGAACTCATTTGAATGGATTTACAAAGACTTCCTGAAAATTTGTTGAACAGTGTATTTAGGCGTACATCAATCAATATTACAATGCCCATTACAAATTCTGACAATGTTGTCGGTAGCACGCAATTCGAGAAACTAATGTCGTTTCGGGGACTGTGTGTTGCAAGTTTTTTCAATAGGAAGGTGGATGTTGGAATTTCAGAAATTAGCCAATGACCCTGTTCAAGTCATCAACGCATTTGGAATAGCGGTCCTTGAACTCCTCACGGCGATGGCGGAACTAGAAGCCTCTTGTACAAACATTTCTGAACTCTCTTGTTATATTTACGGCAGGAAGTAAGGTTCCAGAGAGGTCTCGGTCTTCCTCCAACACCTGCTGAGACCCTAATAAGTTAGACCCAGTTATTATTCAAGATCCACCCCTTGATAGGTGATTGCCCGCTGCGAGGATTCAAAAAAATCTCTTCCATATTTACTTAACGTCAGTCACACTTTGAAGGATTGGTGTTTACTTCCCGGCCTTGGCGACTGTTGGCGTGCCAGCAGGCGATGCAACGTTAGCTGGTTTACGGGAAGTACGCGCGTACGTTGGCGCGTGTTCACCGTAGCGTTTGGGGCGAATTCGTTTTAAATTGAATTCGTTTCATGGCTCATGGAACACGTGACATCAATCTCAATATCGGGATGGTGCCGGAGGAGATAATATCTGCGAGGTATTATTATTAATAATCTGTGTGATGTTGGTGATGTGCTGATATAGAGAGAGAGAGATGCATTCATTCTCTTTTCTTTTAAAAATGGAGCCAAATCGGTAGATCCGTTTTGGCGATACCGTGCGTACCGTTCGTTGGTATCATTATTGGATGCATCCGAGGAGTTTGGACGAGAAGAAAGTTGCCTTTATATTGATATTCGTTCATCCGTCAGATGGCCGTGGATGATGATGGCGAATGTGGAGAGTGGCATCGATTGTGGTCCTCGGGTGAAACTGTGCCCTTGTGATTCGTTGGTTCTTGGATTAAGGATTTAGCCTCGAAGTAAGTTGTTTATTGTCCCAAGTTGTTTTCCCCATGGAATTATCTTTGTAAAAGGACATGCCCTTCGAGGGCAAACTATTGAAGTACTAATTATAAATAGGTCTTGACATCTCTCAGAACTTCGAATTCTGGTTACGGCCTATATGTCGTGTATACAGAAGTGTTTATCAATATTTTGGCACATGCGAACCGCTGAAAATAGTACGAAAATTTCGTTGACCGGCGGAAATGGGAGAAATAGTTTTGATCATTGATCATTTTTGTCTCACCACGGTCATTTTCTGCACACGAGGGCTACTTAGACCGGGGCCTGCAATTTATTGCCTATACCGAATGGGAGGCTTGTTTTTATACTCGTCGAGAGGTTGGTGCGCTAACCACTCGATGGGCGGAACTCCCCGCGGTAGCAATTTTTTCTGCGGTCATGTCGCCGTTTCTGTCGTACCCCTGTGTCAGGAAAGTTTTCAGACAAGGACGAACCGAGTATCGAACTCGCGACACCTCTGAACATCATTTTGTACTTTAGGCGAGTATCTTCTCGACCTGGGCTACAGCGTCCGAGAAATAGTTTGCGGACCGTCATAAGTAAATAAATGAGTGAAATAATTTGCGGACCCTGCAAAAGAGATACATAAATAGGGGAAATAGTTTGCAGACCGTATTAAGTAAATAAATAAGAGAAACAATTTGCGGACCAGCAAAAAATAAATGAATAGATGGGTGGGGAAAATTTTGGACAGGTAAAAGCTACATGAACGTGAAAAATAATTTGAGGGCTGGAGAAATACAAAAATAAGAGAAATAATTTGCGGACCTGCCAAAAAAGAACCTGCCATCATTTTTGGCGATAATTATCAATGTCCCGTATTTTCCCCGTATTTCGAAACCCAATTTTACGTATTTTTCCCGAGCAAATATGGTCAGCCTAATTAGACCGGTTTCACTCTAAATTCTCACAATAGCTGAATAATTATAATAACCCAGGATTTTAGGTTAACTCTTTCAGACCCTGCATGCACAAATGTGATGGTTGATTCTTCTCACTGTAGATTGTTTTTTTTTTTGACCTTATGGAGTTAAGACATGGCTTAACCACTTCACGTACAAGGTTTTGGTAAGAAATTTGGATTATCTCTATTCGAAGAATCGGCGATAAATCCGGTAACCTTATCATAACCTAACCATACGTTAGAAAAAGTAAGAAGTGGAAGTGAAAAAATATATAAAAGGGAAAAGTATAATTGGTAAGAGAGTTGTTTTTTTATAGTCTCTTTTCAACCTCACCCTACGTGTTCTCTTTCGCTCTTACATGTGTATATTCTATGATGTAAAAAGTTACATTATATGTGTGAGTGCAGAAAGAAAGGAGGGAAAGAAAGAGCTGCTTCAGTCGATAGGGTTACTGCGAAGCTTCACGAAGGTGAAAAAATAGAAAAGAAAACACGGAGAGAGAGAACTTGTTTGAATTTATTCCGCTGGCGTTTGGACGTAATATTACGTCCCTGATCGCAAAGGGATTGTGTAAGTTTTCAATTGGAAATATGGCGAATATGAAGTTTGGGGAAGAGGGGAGGGGCTTTCACAAGAGGGCAGCACTCACAATTGAACTTTCAGGGGCTTTTCAAGATGGCTTCCAGAAGATAGTGCCTCCGGGAAAAGCGAAATGAATTATTTCTTCACAAAGAAAATTTAAAAAACTGAAAATTTGCAGAAATGAATATTTGTTGACATTTTTACGTTTTTATTGCGTTTTTGGAGTATCAAAAGAACCAAAAACACATCGTGAAAATTCCCAAAAATGAACGCTTGCGATGCAACATTTTACAACCATTCATGTAACTGAGAACCGGGCGTGACTTGAACGGAGGTTTCCCGTTTTCATACGTCCCGTTTGTTCATAATGAAAACGGGGGCTGCATTTTCGTGCGAATAAGTTCCACTTTGGCACAGTTTTCCGTTGCCATCGAAAAACCGCCTCGTCTGTCGCCTTATCGAGAACACATTTTCAGACTTTCCAGCGACCTGGAAAGTCAGGGAAAATGTGTGTATTTGGCAAAAGCAAAAAAGGGGAAACTATAATACTCTTCGCAAAAGCCAAAGGGGAAACTTTAAAATATTGTTTAGCTAAAGCCAAAAATTAAACTGTATAATACTCTTCGGCAAATGCCAAAGGGGAAACTTTAAAATATTCTTTGGCTAAAGCCAAAAGGTAAACTGTATGGTACTCTTCGGCAACAGCCAAAGGGGAAACTTTAGAATACTCTTTGGCAAAAGCCAAAGGGGAAACTTAAGGATACTTTTCGGCAAAAGCCAAAGGGGAAACTTTAAAATATTCTTTGGCTAAAGCCAAAAGGTAAACTGTATGGTACTCTTCGGCAACAGCCAAAGGGGAAACTTTAGAATACTCTTTGGCAAAAGCCAAAGGGGAAACTTTAGAATACTCTTCGGCAAAAGCCAAAGGGGAAACTTTAGAATACTCTTCGGCAAATGCCAAAGGGGAAACTTTAGAATACTCTTCGGCAAAAGCCAAAGGGGAAACTTTAAAATATTCTTTGGCTAAAGCCAAAAGGTAAACTGTATGGTACTCTTCGGCAACAGCCAAAGGGGAAACTTTAGAATACTCTTTGGCAAAAGCCAAAGGGGAAACTTAAGGATACTTTTCGGCAAAAGCCAAAGGGGAAACTTAAGGATACTTTTCGGCAAAAGCCAAAGGGGAAACTTTAAAATATTCTTTGGCTAAAGCCAAAAGGTAAACTGTATGGTACTCTTCGGCAACAGCCAAAGGGGAAACTTTAGAATACTCTTTGGCAAAAGCGAAAGGGGAAACTTTAGAATACTCTTCGGCAAAAGCCAAAGGGGAAACTTTAGAATACTCTTCGGCAAATGCCAAAGGGGAAACTTTAGAATACTCTTCGGCAAATGCCAAAGGGGAAACTTTAAAATATTCTTTGGCTAAAGCCAAAAGGTAAACTGTATGGTACTCTTCGGCAACAGCCAAAGGGGAAACTTTAGAATACTCTTTGGCAAAAGCCAAAGGGGAAACTTAAGGATACTTTTCGGCAAAAGCCAAAGGGGAAACTTAAGGATACTTTTCGGCAAAAGCCAAAGGGGAAACTTTAAAATATTCTTTGGCTAAAGCCAAAAGGTAAACTGTATGGTACTCTTCGGCAACAGCCAAAGGGGAAACTTTAGAATACTCTTTGGCAAAAGCCAAAGGGGAAACTTAAGGATACTTTTCGGCAAAAGCCAAAGGGGAAACTTTAAAATATTCTTTGGCTAAAGCCAAAAGGTAAACTGTATGGTACTCTTCGGCAACAGCCAAAGGGGAAACTTTAGAATACTCTTTGGCAAAAGCCAAAGGGGAAACTTTAGAATACTCTTCGGCAAATGCCAAAGGGGAAACTTTAGAATACTCTTCGGCAAATGCCAAAGGGGAAACTTTAAAATATTCTTTGGCTAAAGCCAAAGGTAAACTACTTCGGCAAAAGCCAAAGGGGAACCGTATAATACTGTTTGGCAAAAGCCAAAGGGGAAACCGTATAATACTGTTTGGCAAAAGCCAAAGGGGAAACTTCAGAATACTCTTTGGCAAAAGCCAAAGCAGAAATCGTATAATACTCTTTGGCAGAAGCGAAAGGCGAAACTGTGTAATACTCTTTGACTAAAGTCAAAGGGGACACTGTATAATACTCTTTGGCAAAAGTCAAGGGAAAATGTATAATACTCTTCAGCAAAAGCCAAAGAGGGAAACTGTATGATCAGGCTGTATAGCTGTATAAACTCCTCGGCAAAAGTCAAGGAAAATATATAAAATTTAACAAAAGTCAGGCAAAATGTAAATGTAACATTTCGCAAAACTCGGTAAAATTTGAAATATTTCACAAAAGCCAGGGAAAATGTGTAATATTCGGCAAAAGTCACACACACACAGGGAAATATATGTAGGTTACGGTGAAAGAACGAAGACTGGTAAAACCGAGGATTTACCGGTAAGACCTAGGTTTTACCATGACGAGATGGTAAAAGCCCGAAATACACTTGTGAACGTTTTAATTTCTGACTTTAACCGAGTCACACCCATTTTTTAATGTTAATTTATCAGTTTCTGTCGTTTATTAATTATTGAATAATTATAAAAATTTACTAATTATGGTTAATAATTAACAAGTGAATTAATTTACCAGCGTGAACTTATATGGTTCCACGATAATTAATAAATGTTCATTAATTTACTCCGAACAGTAAAAGCCCGTTTTTAATGAATCAATTAAAAGTAAGCTTTTTTTGTTTTGTCATGCCCCACGTTAGGGGTCATTCAAGTATTACGTCAGCATCGGGGGGGGGAGGGAGGGGGTTTCCGATTTGCTGACTTTTGATGACGAGGGGGGGAGGGGGTGTTTGAAGGTTGCTTACGTCATCAACCACCCTTTTTGAATATGTGAAATATTCTAAGCTGCTGACGAAATTTTGCGGACAAGGGGGGAAGGGGGTCAGTGTTTTGCTGACTTTTGCTGACAGGGGGGGGGGGTCAAAAATGGCTAAAAATCTGCCCCGTAATACGTAATACTTTAATGGCCCCTTTTTTGTTAATTAACTAATTTAGTTTATGACCATAATAATGAATTAACTAACCATTTATAATAATAATTACAAATAACTATGATTACTAATTAAAAATAACTATAATTATAAATTAAAAACGGGCATTTTAGTTTAGTCCAAACTTTAAATCTATTAATTTATAAATTTATAATTAACTTACATATTTAACGTCAGGCACCGAAAAGTTCATGTTGGTTAATTTAACCAATTTATTAATTATTAATTTTAAATATTGAATAATTATATAGTTATCAGTTAATTAATAAGCGGCAGAAACTAATAACCTGTTGACGACTTATTGATACATTAAAAACGGTCTTTGACTTTGCAACATTCCGGAATAAAAACGTTTACAAGAGTATTTCGGGCTTTTACCAACTCGGATTGGTAAAACCTAGGTCTTACCGGTAAATCCTAGGTTTTACTAGTCTTCGGGCTTTAACCGTAGCATATATTAACAAAAGTCAGGGAAATGTGCAAATACAGTATTGTAGATATCGAGTTATAATCCTTTCTTTTCTGGGGTTCTGGCCAGAGAAATGATCAAGAGCAGATTTTGCTGTGGGGGGACCCTGCGTTTTATCATAATCGTTTTCTCACAATCGCCCGAGGCATTTATTTAGACATTTCCACCGCGATGTAATCCTCTCCATCCCGTACACACCCAGTTGCCTAAATGATCACATGAGTGGAAAAATATAATTCTCTTGGAAAATCTTCCAAGGATTATAACATGGGAAGAGAATAAAAATGCCATCGCTTCGGACACAAAAAAATGGGCATTAAGACGTTAATGGCGTCACTAATTCGACGCGCCATCTTGTCAAGCCCTCGATAAACATTTAGGTCTGTATAACTTGGACTAATCAAAAAGCATTAGTCATCCCTGGATTCACACGAAAAAAAAAATGCCATTTTTTTTGTATCGAAGCTCATTCGGGAGTCATTTTCTTGCTAATTTGTATCTGGGCTAATGAACGTTTCTATTAAGTATTTGTCGAATCGAACGATCTCCCGTGTGACTTCCATTTTAACGCCTCCAGCGTAACCTACCGGAACGAAGACTAGAAGCGCGCGGAAGCTTCTCGATTCCGACGACAGGTGGCGGTGTTGCAAATTGAAAACGAAACTGATTCTTTCAGAGATCATACACATGTAGTTGAGCTCTTTTTTTACCTTTTTTTAATGAACCAACGGAACGGTGGACGTGGTTATACAATTTTGCTGACTTGTGGAATGAAGAGGAATAATTTGCGGACCGGCAATGATGAATTTAGCAGGAAAACGTAAATGGGAAGAATAATTTCCGGCTCGATAAAATATAAGATAGAGTATTTTGCGGACCGGAAACGATATGTCAATAGGAGAAGTAATTTGCGAACCAGAAAAATATAGGAGAAATAATTTGCGGACCGGTAAAAAGTAAATAACTATGAGAAATATTTTGCGGAGCCGGTAAAAAAAATTAGTAATTATGGGAAATATTTTGCGGACCGCCAAAAATTAGTAATTATGGGAAATATTTTGCGGACCGGCAAAAATATAATAAATATGAGAAATATTTTGCGGACCGGCAAAAAATAGTAATTATGGGAAATATTTTGCGGACCGGCAAAATATAATAAATATGAGAAATATTTTGCGGACCGGCAAAAATTAGTAAATAAGAGAAATAATTTGCGGAATGGGAAAAAAAACAGGAGAAATTATTTTGGGATCGGTATAAAATAAATAAATATGGTAAATATTTTGCGGACCGAATATTGAATAAGCAAATAATATTCAAACCGGCAAAAAATAATGCCATACGCACTAGCTAGTTAGAAGTTCCTCAGGGGAATGTTTACAACAGGGAGGCACAACCTCCGGCCCGCGAAAGGTGTTCCGGCAGAAAATTAACAACATGATCTATATACCTAGGCTGACCATATCTCCCCGATAGAAATGCGGAAAATCGGGATCCATATGAGGCATCGGAAATCATGTCCAAAAGAAAGTGCCAAAGGCAAATAAAGTTGCCAATTATAGACAAAAAAATTTCAAAGGCAAGTAAGATTGAAAATTATAATTAAAAATTAGTTGTCAAAGACAAGTAAAGTTGCCAATTATAGCCAAAAAAAATTTTCAAAGGCGAAAAAATTTTCCAATTATATAGCCTAAAATCTGTCAAAGGCGACTAAAATAGACCTTTTAGCCTGAAAATTGTCAAAGGAAAGTGACGTCGCCAATTATAGCCAATCGAATTGTCATAAGTTTGTAATTTGTTTCAACTGTCAAAAGTTTGTTTCTTAACTATCGCTAAAACTGCTGGAAAATCGCAAATGTGATAAATGCGGTTATTATGCATAATGGGTTAGTGTGCATATTCGCCAAGCATTTTGGTAAATTTGATAAATTTCCCTAAATTAATCCCTTTTGCCGGTGATTATGCATAGTACACAAGCGTCGTTGGTAAATTCGATAAATTTCCCTAAATACATCACTTTTACCAGCGATTATGCATAGTACCCAAGTGGCGTTGGTAAATTTAATAATACAAAAAATAACAATTTTACCGGTGATTATGCATAATTCCGAAACATCGCGTCGTTGTTAAACATGATAAATCGTACAATATGATACTATATATCATAATTCATGCATGTATTGTATCATTATATCGGGGTAAGATCGTAAAATTTGTATCATTATATCGGGGTCGGACTGATATTCATCACACATGCTACACTCATTTGTGAATTTTTTTCATATTTATCAAATTTACCAATTACACTAAAACATTATGCATAATCACGGATAAAGGTGATAAATTCCAAGTATTTATCAAATTTACCAACGACGCTTGATTATTATGCATAATTACCGATAATGGTGATAATGTTTTCGGTATTTATCAAACTTACCAAGATGATTCGTAAGTATTCATAATAGCCGGTTATTATGCTTCATTCCAAGCACCTATGATACATTATTGACTCTCCTCTGTATTTTCTAGGCACGTGATCCGAGTGAAGAAATGAACCGGCAGAATGCTTCTATGACTCTGGTCTTGTGCGCATGCGCCTGTCTGATGACGTCTTCGACCTTCGCCAGCACCGGCCACGACCGCCACAGGCGGAGCCTCGGCAAACTGCTGATGCACATGCGCTACGACCCCGTCCGCCTCGTGAGGTACCACTACGCCTGGGACATCACCAAGGAGATCATGAAGAGCTGGCGCGACATCATACCGACAGTGCTGCTGCTGCCTATCACCAGCAGGCTCCCCGACGAGGCCGGGGTAACGAAGTTCATCAAGCCCGAATCCCAGGTCATAAAAACAGCCCACCCTTTCAACTACGACGGCGACCCTTACCCAAAGGACCCCAGTCACATCCACTACGTCAATTACTACTCGTCGCTGGACGACAAGTTCCGCGATGGCTTGAGCCAACCGGGACAGTTGAGCTACTCTTCCAGCAGCAGCATCAGAGACCAGAGTATGACTTACCCGGTATTACCCACGGGACAGTTTCATTTCGGTTACCCCAGTGGCGCCGGGAGTCAACCTACCCGGAACAACTACGGGATCCCCGCGCAGTATCTGGTGGCGGATTCCAGCGACAACTTCCTACATGACGATCCTGTAGGTCACAGAGACAAAAACTCTCTACGACTGGCCCACGTTCGCCATATCGGGTCAGTGTCTGACCCAAGACACAGGCCCAAGAAAACATATCGCGGACGGCATCCCGGTGGCAACTCTGCTGGTGGCCTGAACGTGATCCCCCTTCGCGGCTTCGGCACACATCCGTCGCCGAAGTTCGCGATTGCCGACAGCCTCGGGTCACCGAGTGCGCAGTTCCTGATCCGACTACCCCGGCCGCCAAAGAAAGCCGTGAACGCTATCGGGAAGGAATACCCAAAGACATGGACAAGACCTGTACGAGTGCTCGTTTGCCGTGACGGCACCGTGTCTACGAAATGTCGATCGCGAATAGACACCGTCGAAAATCTCGGGAAGGACAAGCATCGGAAGCCCACCGACGACGAGACACCGTTGAATACTATATCGAGTGACTGGAAGACGCCTCATCCTTCCTCCTCCAGGTGTCTCCGCGCGAATATCAGCTGCGAAGGCGTTAAGCTGCCGAACGGGAATGGCTTGAAACTACCTTGGCCCAGCGATTATGTGACAGCGGAGGATGATCCACCCGTCGATGCCGAGATGGCATCACCTACTGATGACCCGTCATCGGCGGTAACCCCATCAGCAGCGATGGCCGAAGTCATAAGGAGGCTCAAACCCGACCTCGACGTAACGAACGCATTCCAGAGCGGGATATGGCTGAAGCACCAGAATTACAGCTGATGAATAAATACCACATTCAGTTGCGTACCGGCACATTCGTTGGCATCAACGGGATCGCGTGGAAGAAGTCTTTGCAACGAAGCGCCATCTGTTATATGCCAATTATTCAGTTCTGTTGTCAGTGCCATCTACCGTCGATGTTCAGATCTTCTATGGAGAGAAAAGCCGATCGGTTCAAATAAAGACGAGCCGTTTCATTATTTGTTCGGTAACAAACAGAACACTCGGATATAACGCGAGTCTCGTTACAACGAAAAATTGTTCAGATAAATATCTCCTTGTACAAAATAAAGCCGTCCGTTTGATTGATTCGATTCACTTGTTACGTCCAGGATCAATTTAACCTTGCGGACCGGGGAAATTAGGTTTGCAATTTAGCGGACCGACATAAATGGGAGAAATAATTTACTAATTAACCACTCCGCGTACATGCGTTTGGCGACGAACTTGGATTGTCCCTATTTGACGAATCGGCGATAAATCTGGTAACCTAACCGCACGTTAGAAAAGGGAAAAATAAATAGATAAGATGTAGATAAGTGAGGGGTTTTTTTTGCTATCCTCTTTCCACCCTCAACCCATGTCTTCTGTTTTGCTCTTAGGCTATACGTCCATAAGCGCACCGCTTCTCGCTTTATCGCTTAAACAGCGGCAGTTGCGAGGTGAAACCGCGCGATTCTAGCTGGTGGCTGTTGCAGTGCACCGGGTCCAAATGCGCGATCAGTTGACACCATCACGTGAGGATCTATCATGTGTTTTGTTGACAACTGATAATGTTTATCATGAAATTAAACATGAAAGCATAACGAACGCGTATGAAATGAATCGAGCTCTCTTTCGGGGCCCGTCTTTGCCTTCGTGGGCGCCTGGACAAATGCCCATGTTGTCCATGTGGAAATGGAATCCGGAAATTTCGCACCTGACATTTCACCTGCCCTGAACGCTGTTGGTGTGTGACCGCGTGATTATGTGAGTGACCATATAAGTGAGTGTTCGATTGACTGTATGAGCGACAGTATGAATAAATAAGGGAGTGACGATGTGAGTGCCCACATGAATAACAAAGTGAGTGACCGTATGAGTGACAGTCTGAATGACCAAGTGAGTGTGCGATTTACTGTATCAGTGACAGCCTGAATGACCGAGTGCGGGACCATATGAGTGACCACATTATTAACCGAGTGTGTGGCCGTATGCGTGACCACATAATTAATCAAGTGAGTGACCGTGCGAGTGACCATATGATTAACCGAGTGATAAACCGAATTAATGTCCAAGTGAGTGGTGATCGTTTGAATATGTGAGTGACTGTGTGGTTGAGTGAATGACCAATTAGCGGTTATTAAAAACATTATAAGCATCGTTCAAATTTTTTGCAGCATATTCACGTAATATTCATACAAGTGGCGAAATGTCGGGTGTGGAATATCCGGGGCTGAATGTCCAACTCACTTGGTCGCTCACAAGATGACTCATGCGGTCCGGTAAGGGCAGGCGAAATGTCGTGGGGGGGGGGAGAATTTTCATTTTATAAAATTACCTGTTTTATGAAACAATGTGCACAGTCGGAAGATAACAACAGCAAAGATTTGAGCCGGTAAAAGCCGGTAGGCGGGTGCCCTATGACCATAGGCGGAGATGGACTTGGAAGTCTGGGGGGGGGGGCACGATGATGATATCAGTTCATCTATACATATACGCATTAGATCAGTAGACTCCACCTTTGACGTTGGGGGGGGGCGTATCTCCGCCTATGACATTTGGTAGGGTTCACACTGATGCGATACTGCAAGCGATGCAATACTCAACTCGACGCGGATTGCTTAGAAAACTTGAAATTCAGGTTTTTGACCAATCCGCGTCGAGTTGGATGCTTGCATCGCTTGCAATATCGCACCAGTGTACAACCCCCCCCCCCTTTTCTGCTTTGCATGCATATCGTAGAAAGATACATTATATATGAGTATAATGTATACTCACACATTAACAACAGTATAGAAAGAAAGGAGGGAAAGAAAAAGCAACCTGAGAGCTCATGGGGTTACTGTAAAAAAAAGACAGTCGGAAAAACAGCTCCGAAACAGGAAAACCGAAACATCCATTTTCAGAGTACCTTTGTTCGCTCACCGACAGCAGATGCGTGTACTGAAGTGGGAAGGTGGGGTGGGGTGGTATTACCTATTCGATTCAGAAATAAAGAAAATAGGATGCACACAACATTCAAAATGCTGATACCTTTTGGCAAGACAAACAACACTCCCAAAAACAAACTTTTGAGGGTAAAGAAAGAGAATCTCCCTCCTTGCTCCAGGCGGAGAAATAAAACTGACCGTTCATTAAAAGCGAAGGGGGGAGACGGATCTTGTTCTTTTTCTTCTTTTTTTTTTTGCTCCAACTCCTTATACATGTGTCCAAATGTTGAGACGTTTCGAGCCTGTGAGAGCGTCGTATTACTCTTTTGCAGATTATGGCGGTTTTACTTCACAAATATCTGCTATGTCATTAATATTTAGTTCCTCCTTTCGTTGATACCTTATCGGGGGAGTTCCATAATAACCTTTAACGTAACTGGAGCCCGGATTTTACGTAAAGGCATTTGCAAATTTTGACCCTTTTTTCAGTGTTAAAAACACGCACAAATGCACGAAATATTGAAGAATTTCAGAATAAGTGCATATTTATTCTCTCTCTCTCTTCCCATTTATCAACATCTTTCAACATAAGCAACATGTCGCTGATCCACTCCATCGTCCGTGGCTGAAATTTGAGCGGAATCTCCGATCCCTGGTAAATGTGGAAAAACAAAATTTCTAAAACTTGGTAACGCCCCCCCCCCCTTTTTTTCTTTAGGAGAAAAGTGGTGCCATCTGTTGCGGGAATTAGGAAAATGACGTCATAAAGATTGCGCGCAGGCGTCCTCTTTTCTCAGTTTTCGAGCCTGGAAACTCTTCATATAGTGATGGGTGTGGAAATAAGTGCTGCCATCTGCATTCATTTCAGATAACGCGTCTAGTGTGATGTTTGAATATTCGAGCCGTATGGGGAAGACCGATTCCTCAACCTTTGTTGCCTACCTTTTACCGCAGACCAAATGTGGCCCCTGAAAGTTATCTGATGTGTCCTTGCCTTCTCAAACCCAATTTTGTAAAAATGAACTAAGCGGCACATATACGGATCGCTTAAGTGGCCCGTGGCACATTTTCAAATCACACAAGTACTCCTGTGGCACATTCACAGATCACTTGATTGACCCGCGACACAGATCCAGAACACTCGAGCGATCTTAAGATCTCATGAGGGACATGTCGCACAGTTTTAGAGCACTTAAGCGGCACCAAGTGCGGTTCTACCTCACTCAAGTTATCCGCGCGGCACATTCTCAGATTACTTAAGTGATCCGCGGCATAATTACGGATCACTTGAGTGATGCGTGGCACAGTTCCAGAGCAAGCGGCCCGGACACATTTCCGGATAACTCCGTGGAACATTTAGAGATCAGAGATCACTGAAGTGGCTCTGTAGGGGACTTATCGATAGGGAGAGTTAGTGTAGGTGCCGACAAACTAGCGGAAGGTTTTACTCGTTTTTTGGAGCACCGCGAGAGAGAGAGAGAGTAAGATGCCATTAAGAATACTCCCATAAAGGGTGGCTGATGACGTAAGTATCATCCAACCCCCCCACCCCGTCATCCATATGCCAACAAAACCTCCTTCCCCTCCCCATCGATGATGACGTAATATTTGAATAACCCCTTTATTACAGAGTAGCTCCGTACGGCTGAATGTTCGTAGTATTGGCCACTGTGTCCTTGGAAACGGCACGGCAGGCGCGTGTTGTAGTGGCAGCGGACGGCGACGAGTCCCTATCATGTATGGGGGTCATTCAAGTATTACGTCAGCATCGATGGGGGGGGGGGGTTCCGATTTGCTGACTTTTGATGACGGGAGGGGAGGTGGGTTTTGAATGATGCTTACGTCATCAGCCACCCTTTATGGAAATATTCTTAATGGCATCTTACTCGAGGTGCTCCAAAAAACGAGTAAAACCTTTCGCTAGTTTGTGGGCACCTACATTAACTCTCCCTATCGATAAGTCCCCTACAGAGAGCCGCTTCAGTGATCTCTAAAGTTTCGCTGATCCGAGTGCTCTGGAAATGTGTCCGGGCCGCTTAAGCGCTCTGGAACTGTGCCACGCATCACTTAAGTGAACTGGGAATGTGCAATGTGCCGCGGATAACTTGACAGTGACAAGTGCTGTAAAACTGTGCCACATGCCACTCAAGGGATCTCTAACTGAACCACGAATTGCTTAAGTGTTCTGGAATTGTGTCGCGGGTCACTTAAGTGATCTGTGAATGTTCCGCTTAGTTAGTTTTTTACAAAATTAGGTCCACGGGTCATGGGTTTACCATATATGGCTTAAAGGGTGGGTCGCAATGAATTTCTTAAAAAGAAATTATGAGTTCTTGGCCTTCAAATAGCATTGGAACTAACAGAAATTGGCTATAATAACATATGAAAGGTATATTTTCTTCCGAAATTTAGTGCTGCCATCTACATTCATTTCAAATAACGAGTCTAGTGCGATGTTTGAACATTCGAGCCGTATGGGGAAGACCGATTCGTCACAACCATACCTGTTACCGCGGACCAAATGTTTCCCTGAAGGTTACCTGGCAAAAATGAACTAAGCGACACATTTACGGATCACTTAAGTGACCCGTGGCACAACTCCAGAACACTTATACCTCTATACCTATACCTCACCGCCTATACCTCTCCCCGCATAAGTCTCTGATCCTACCGATATGTGTTAGGTGGTGGGGGTTCAGAGTTTTGGTGACTTTTGCTCACGGGGGGGGGGTTCAAAAATTGCTAAACATTTGCTCACGTAATACTTGAACGGCCCCCTAATGGTATGTCTCCGTACGTCCAATCCTCAGTACAAACGAATCCGTAGGATGTGAAAGGAGCGTAGCAACGGTTTTGTTTATGGCGGAAAACGTTAGTGTTGTGCGAGCCGGTTTCTCCATTGATCAGTACAGTGGTGCCACCTGTTACTGAAATTGGGAAAAGCGACGTTATCAAGGATGGCGCGCGCGGGTGTCTTCCTTTCAGGAAACCCACCCTACCCGTTAAAAATTCCTTCCATTTAAACCATTAACAATGTGAAGTCACTCTCTACCATATCATTTCCAAACCATTACATATCCCCCTTAATGTCCATTGTTGCAGAACGCCAACAGTCGAAAACCCCGCCAATCTCGCGGTGCATCAAGCTCCGATATAGGGGTGCTTGTTTCACCTGCGCATCCAGGTTTCCAATATTAGACTAGTAGCGTGTGTAGTAGCGATTAGCTGGAATCGTGCCTAAATCATGGTTTTTTTTACTCTCTCAGGTAAGGTTCCCATTCCCGTGTTCGTCGTCCATCAATGGGGAGGGGGGGGAACCTTTCTTTTGCGGGTTCGTAACGATTTTTATATATGTTTTCCCCCCGCATTTCTTCCAGGTGAAACCCTGCTGAAATTAGTTCCGGGATGGCTTAAGTACATAAACAGGACATTCAACCCGTTCGTCTTGATAAAAGCCCTGCCGTACTACGGTCGTACTACCGTGACGAACGCCAGTTCCCTGCTGCTGGTGGTTAATCGCACCGGGGCGGTTGTTGGAGGGCCAGCCATCCCACCGCGGGTCGACACCAACCACAGCCTCGACGACGGGGTCGTTCCGGCGCAGCAACTTTGGGCCCGCGAAGAGGCCGAAGATTCGGGCCACTGCGACGGCGTCAACTTCATGCCACTGTCCCTGGCTATTATCTCGGTCGCCTTTCTAATAGGTATGTGGTTATAGAATTCTGATATTTTCGGGCACACTTGGGGCGCCTTGGCGGGTAATTAGGGAGGGGGGGAAGGCCGAAAAATTCGCCAAAACCAGCTTTCAGGGGCCTCTAATTTCTACATTGAAAATCTAGTTCATTCATTCATTCATTCAAACCAAGAACAACTCCGGTCAATCGTCATAGGCAATTTACTACCGATTGAGTTGTGCCGGAAGTTGTGCCGTAATCTAGTTCATGCATTTGGCACTTATAAAGGGGGGGGGAGACCATCGATACATACGATCATGGCTCCCACAAGGGTGGGGCTGACATGAATGAATGAACGGCAGGACTTTTCCACTGGACCTATCCCGTTGCTGAGATCTCCGCAGGAAGCTTGTGACGTCAATGAAGAAGGCCATTTCTCCTATTGCCAATTGGATATACTGCAGAAAGAGGTAAAGATATCACATGCGCCAACCTGCTATCCAATGGCAATAGGTAAAATGGCCTTCCTCAGTGACGTCACGAGCTTCGTGCGGAGGCCTTGTTCTGTAGGTGGTGTTGCTCTGCCACGAAGCTGGGATGGAAGAGATCTCGGCAACGGGATAGGTCCAGTGGCAAAGTCCTGCCGTTCATTCATTCATGTCAGCACCCCCCCCCCTCATTCGGTCACCGAAGTGATCGAATGAGTTGATGGTTGAGCGAACGAGCTAGTGAGCGAATGAGCTTATATCCCTCGTGGGACAGAGAAAATGGGTCATGTCTGGTTCTAGTGAGCGAACGTGTAACTTAACGAGCGAGTGACCTAGTGAGTGGATGAGTGCATGATAAACGTATGATGACCGAGCGAGTGACCGTATAAATGCCCAAGTGAATGGGTGAGTGAACGTGAAACTGTAAATGATCAAGTGGGTGCCGTGACGTACCCAGGTATTTGTCAGTGGGGAAGGGGGTGGGGGGGGAACCGAAATGTAATTAGGCGCCTTATTCTGTTCCTCATTTTGGCTCGATCAAAAGAAATTCTAAGAAAACAAAGAAACTTCTTGCTAAAATTTCAACCTCGATGGTAGCCCCGTCGAGCAAAATTTCCCTTTTGACTTAATTCCCCCCCCCCCCCCACGTTTCGAAAATGTGCCGCCATCTATCGGAGGGGAATGCGTAGTCAAATATTTTACAATAGAAAAAAGTATTGCACTGCATTTATTTATTTTTTGCATGAAATCCTTTTGTTTGATGAACGCTCAAAAAGAATGCTACGAAATTTCCCGCGAGGACAAATTTTGGGCAACTTTTCCCATGAATATGGGAAATTTCCCACGAGTTACCATCACTGCACGTGCGTGGGAATATGACCTTGAATGTTCTGCACGTCCTCAAAAGGGCTGCATCTTGCAATACCCCGTTTACATGGGAAATTGAAAAACCAGGGAGAAAATCGTCACGAACACTGTTGGAAAAAACCGCCAAAGAAAAAAAAAATTCTCGCCAACCCTTTTTCAAACAAGTTCCAATTTGGCGGGAAAACTGCCAACCTGGCAACTCTGTTACCTTCACTCCGCAACAAGGAAAAAATCGCAAGGGATTATGGGAAAGGGGTTATGCACCGCGAAAAATCTCCGAGAGAGAGGATGCAAATGCAGTACAGTTCGAATCCCGTTATAACAAACTCCAAGAGACCGGAGAAATCACTTCGTTATAACGAAATATCGTTATAAAGTAATTCCAGGTTTTTGCATTGTTCCTGTGAAAACTTATCTGGGGGATTAGAAAAGTGTTCGTTAAAACGAGATTTTCGCTATAACGGTATTCGTTAAAACGGGATTTTAATCTTTCTTTCTCTACGAGGGAAAAAGTCGTCAAGCCTGTGCCGGAACTTCCATCGCTACCGCAATATTGTGCATGAAAGCCGGTCTCTAGTATGAATTGAACACAAATCTCGCCCCCCCCCCCCATAATCGTCGCAATTCGAAGAATTCGTTAGTCATTTTTAGGAAGATACGCGCCAATGTTGGCAGAATTTCGATTGGGGGAGCATTTTGCCGACCCGCTCCCCCCACTCCCCCCCCCCCGGTACGCTACTGAGTGGGTAGATAAGTTACCAAGGGAGCATTTCGCTGACCCCCAGTACGCCACTGAGTGGGTAGTTAGTAGTTACCAAATGAGTGGCCATGTGTGTGTGTGCGTGAACGATTGAGTTTTACTGTATGAGTGACCCGATAAACGTCTAACTGAACGAGCGGGTGAGCGATCAAGTGAACCAGTGAAAACCAAAAAGAGTGACTCACTCGCTTGCTTGCTCATTTTCACTCCCCTGCTCACTCACCACCTCCCTGACTTACTTGATCAATCACTCACTTGCTCGTTTTCTCGCACATTTGCTCACTCCCTGACTCACTTGCTCGCTCACCTGCTCATTCACTCACTCACTATGTCACTTGGACGATGAATTAATTGTTTGTCGGTGAATGAATTGTGTGGCGATGAATTAATTGTATGCAAGATTTTCGATTGATTGGGGGGGGGGCTGATACTTCGAGTCTGATCGCACCCCCCCCCCCCCGCATAGGCGGAGATAGACTTGGAAATCTGGGGGGGGGCACGGTCATTATTTTTGGGGGGCACGATGATGATGATGATTAATGTCAATTCATAAATGATGCATATATACATTAGATCAACTCGCCCAACTTTCCCTTTGACGCTTGGGAATGGGGGGGGGGCATTGCCCCCCACGCCCCCTCGTATCTCCGCCCATCTCAGAACATCTCTCCCCCACAGAGTTTTTCATATCGATATTATCAAAAGCAATTTTTTACTAGAATAAATGAATTCACACGAGCGAATGAATCTTATGTACAGTTCGGACGCCCGTCACCAGATGGCGACACCTCATTCCTAGCCGTATTTCCTTCGAGAGATGCTTAATACGACTTATGTAATTTGACGGTGTATTTAATTAATTATTCATTCGTTCGTTTGTTTCAGCATACGTCATGTCGGTCTTCACGAACAGTCGACTCCGGAAAAAAACTGTAAGTAATAATATATCTTTGCAATGTTCGTCAGGGCCGCAACCGGGGCCGTGGGCTTCACGTGGGGACGCCCCCGCAAGAAAGCTAAAAAATTGGGTTATATAGACCACACACACTCTCAACCCGTAGCCACGCGGAATTAATGTGGCCCTTGGAGTCTTCTGATGTGGCCCGTGACTTCAAATTTGATCTTTTAAAAATGAGCCAAGTGGTAAATTTAAAAAGGTCACTGAAGTAAGTGACCCGCGCGGCACAGTTCCAGGGCACATGATATGTGACCCGCGGTATATCAACACATCACTTGAGAAACCCGCGACATATTTCTATAGAGCAGTGGTTCTCAACCTTTTTTTTTACTCGCGGAGCCCCCTTTTTTACGCTATAATTTCTATGGTGGAGCCCCGAGGGCCCCCTCCTTTTTTTTAATTTATTCACCAGATCTACTGATTTATTTCATTGTCTTGGAACTGCCCTTTAGTAAAGCACCCGGAGTACGGATTGAGAACCCCCAACCTAGAGAGTTTGGAAGCACGTGAGTGACGAAAACAATGTACAAGCATGTGGATGATTAAAAGAGTGACCCAGAGAGAGGGGGAGGGGGGGGGGAGAGATCAGTTTTCGATGGATTACGAAAAGACTGACAAAGAAAGTGTTCAAGCATGTGATTGAACAAAAGAGTGACCTAGAGAGTGTGTGTGAGCAGAGCAGTGACCTAAAGAGTGGATAACTCGGTGGGTGAGAGACCAAAAGGCCAACCAAGAAAGTGTGCGAGCATGTCGCTGACCAAGGGGGTCTAGGTGAACTCGTGGCGCTCAACTTGTCGCGTGACAAATTGACCAGCTACGGTGAACGAGGAATGGCCAAGACAGTAGTTGGTGAGTGAGTGAAAGAGTGGTTAGTGTTGGTGAATACGCAAACTAGTGAGCGAGCGAGTGGCAAAGTGAGAGAGAGGTAGAAGTATGTGACCTAGTGAGTGTCATGGTGAACGACCCAGTAGTAGAATGAGTGACCTGGTGATTGAGTGTGTGACAGAGTGAGCGACCTGGTGATTGAGTGTGTGACAGAGTGAGCGACCTAGATAGTGAGTGAGTGACAGAATGAGCAACCTGGTGAGTTTAACGATTTAATGAGTAAGCTAGTGGGAGTGAGCGACCTAGTTAGTGAGTTAGCTAGTGACAGAATTAATTACCTTGTGAATTAGTGAAGAAATGAGCGACCTAGTCAGGGAGTAACAGAGTGAGCGACCTGGTGAGTTAGTTATACAATGAGCGACGTAGTCAAGTAGTAAGTGAATGAAAGTGAGCAACCTAGTTGATGAGTAAGCGAGTGAAAGAGTGTAAAAAAGTTAGTGAGTGAGCGACCAGGTGATTGAGTGTATGTATAACAGAGTAAGTGAATAGTTCAGCCTAGTGAGTTGATGATAGAATGAGGGACCTAGTAGGTGAATGACAAAGTGAGTGGCATAGTGAGCGAGAGAGCTATGAAGTAAGTGAGTGGGTGATCTAGTGTGTGAGTGACACAGAGGCAGCGACTCAGTGAGTAAGTGATAGAATGAGCTACCTAGTGATTGACTGAGTGGCCTGGTGAGTGAGTGAGCGAGAGCGAGCTAGCTCTATAGGTCGGTTCCGTTCATTAATTCACTCACTCGTTCACTTGCCCGCTCGATCATTCACTCATGTCGAACTGATGTCGGTGAATTTTCCCAGCGATGAATTTTCCACCCTGTGAATTGTTGGCAGGGCCGTAACTAGTCCTGGGCAACCGGGGCACTGCCCCTGAGGCCCCCGAGCCGAATGAGGGACCCCACAAAAGTTTACATTTCTTTTGCATACTAATAACCCTTTCAAGAGGGGCCCCGAGAAGGCACACTGCGGCCCTGATTGTTGGTCGGTGAATTTTCCGGGACACGATCTTAATTTGTTCCCAGGATCTTAAGAGCGCTCCCAGCAGCTCACGGTCCGCCCCGAGTATCGAATCCGAGTAGTGAATCCGCTTATCGTTTACGCGTCGGTTTTTTTTCGATTTCTCCGACGAACAGGACGACCTGACCGAGAAGTTCAACGAGGCCCTCGACCTGATGATGGAGTTCTCCGAGGGCACCAACAAGACCCTCGAGGTCCTCAACGAGAGGATCGAGAAGCTGGACAAGAGGAACGAGCTGCTGGAGAGCCTGACCCGGTCGTGGGTCATTTCCATCAGGTCCGAGATCCTCGACCACGTCTCCAGGTTCGGATCCGGCTTCATCGGTTCCATGACGTCCATGAACGCCGAGAACAACCGGATCCTGGAGCTGTTCCAGAACACCCTGCTGTCGAGCATCAGCCGCATCAACGAGCTCAACAGCCGCATCGAATGGATCGAGAGGGAGGTCGTCGGCGCCGCGAGGACCGGTCGCTGCGACCCTCAGAACGACGCCAACGTCGTCCCTGAGGTACGTAATAAAACCTTATCCCGACGACTCCGTACTTTTGAATGGTGACGACGGGGTTGGGGGGGGGCACAAGGTAGTGCTGTTGAGATTGGTACGTGCCGGTGGAGCCGCAACTAGGGAGAGGGAACAGGCGGGTCTAGAGTGCCCTGGGCAGTAGACTAGAGGGCGACAAGTTCACCCTTTAATTGGTCCTTCTGTGTTACTCGGGGCGGGTACCAAAATCCTTGCTTGCACCCGGCTGACAAAGCATCTAGTTGCTGGTGGCAAATTTACAATTTTTACATTCATTCAAGTAAGGAAATTTGGATTCTCCTGACTGGTCGCAATGAGTGGCCATTGGCGATGTTCTTGGCGGTGTTTGAGACGATGATCACGGTGTGCACCTTATTTTTGAAGAATTTCAGCTTTTAGTTGAAATGAAAATACCCGCAACCACGCCAGAAAGTAAAGACGACGATACAGTGCCGTCGTACTCGAGCACCCACGGTAGCATAGGGCACGGGTCCGAGCACCCACTGAATTGATTCAGAAATCAAAATCTCCCACGTGAAGCACCCACAAGTTCCAAACACTTCTGTATCCTCCTGCAATGATAGGCAACATTTTTGGGGGGAGAAAGCACCACACATTCCACCTTGTTTCATCTTGAACTTCGCCAAGAACACCTCCAAAAATCATGGGTTGCGTTTCCTCCGTCATTCATTGCGCCCAATCAAGAAGCGCCTAATTTCTCCCGTATCAGTATCGATGTAAGGTTTGCGAATATGCTACCCGCAGGCACGGATCCAGGACGATGTGACGCGAGGGGCAAATCGCCTTATGTTCGTTTGATCGTCCCTTATTTTACGGGACAGACAAACTTTCCTCTTATTATTCGCCTCTCAGGAAGGTTGGTCGCTCCTATCGCCTCCTTCTGGATACGCGCATGAGTGAAGGCAGACATCTTCAGCTGCGAATGTGGCGGAGGCAGACATCTTCAGCTGCAAATGAAGTTGAGGCAGGCACCTCTAGCGGCGAATGAAGCCGACGTAGGTATCTTCAGCTTTAACTGGAGCGAAGGCAGGCACCTTCAGCTGCGAATGAAGGCATCTTCAGCTGCGAATGAAGCCGAGGCAAACATCTTCATCTGCGAATGAAGCCGAGGCATACATCTTCAGCTGCGAATGTGGCGGAGGCGGACATCTTCAGCTGCGAATAGAGCCGAGGCAGACAACTTCAGCTGTAAATGAAATGAAAGCAGACATCTTCAGCTTTGACTGAAGCGAAGGCAGACATCTTCATTTGCAAATGAAGCCGAAGCAGACATCTTTAGCTGCGAATGGAGCTGAGACAGGTGGATCCAGGGCGATATGTCAGAGAAGTGCCTTATTGTGTAGGTGCATGGGATCATCCCATATTTTACGGGACAGATACATCCTCGAATTATTCAGCACTTGGGAGGGGCGATCATCCCTATCACCTCCCCTCTCTCGATCCGCACTTGACTGCCCAGAGGGTGGATGACCTACAAGGGAACGGAAACCGCTCTTTGTTCGTTCGTTCAAATTTTCGGGGAACACCCAAACAGCCTCGGGTGACTGAATGGGTTTCTTTTCTAATCGCTGCCCTGTATACAAGGACTTGGCGTGTGTTGCTGTGGGAAGTCCTCAGCACCTCCCCTATCTCACAAACATTTGAAAGGTGCTCAAGTCTCATTAACCAAGTACAATGGGCCTGCTCAAATCGCCCTCATGCACACAATCTGTTTCTTTCACAATTCCCAATTAGGTGGACGACGGCAGCGAGAAACTCTGCCCTCGGGTCTCCAGCGAAGATACCGCAGAGTTGAACGACGATCGGGATCGTGACGACAGGGTCGGAGACCACCAGGATGCCCTGCACTTGGACTACGACCGCGGACAGCAGCTCGTCCGCGGCGACCAGGTCGTCGGACCTTACCCCAGCAAGGAGCGAGACATCTACGACGGCGGCGAGTCGGATGACGCCGATCTCAGCTCGATGAGCTCTTTCGGGCTGCCCGTGGCCCGGGCCGCCATCACCACTACAACCACCACCACCGACGAGGAGGCCTCCAACAGCGGCGGCTCCGTTTATTCCTACGACGGCCTCGGTAGCTCCGTGGAAACTGCCAAGATCGCCAAGAAAATGAATTCCTACATCATCCAACTGAACTTTCAGAATGTCTGAGCGGTGGCAGAAACACCCCCCCCCCCAACTTTCGGTATATACGCTCAAGAACCCACACCCTCCCTCTTTATTATGAATCAATCAGCGCCACCTAAATAAATGGTGGCTATACTATATTGAAATAAATTCTATGAACATGCTCCAATACATGCGCGCGAGAACTCGATCTCGTATAAAACCTATAGAAAACGTCTTATACGAAGATGATGTGCTGCCATCTATTGTTGATAGTAAGCGACAAATGGTCGAGGCAGCTCTGGGAAGTGTGTAGTCTACAGAGAGGTCAACCTTTCGGAGAGTGCAGGTACTTCATTGATTCGATGCCGCGAGTCACTCAAGAGATCTATAAACATGCCGTGGGTCACTTAAATGATGTGGAACTGCATGCGTTACGGGTCACTTAAGTGATCTCTAAATGTGCAGCGGGCAGCTTGCCCCCGGGCATAAATTCTTCAGCAATGACCGACCAGGACCATTTCTCCCAACTTTGTCAATTTTATTTTCTCCTTTCTCACACTAAACATACACTCACAGGTTAACACAGCAATTTTTCCCTTCTTCATGGCCCGTTTGTAATCCCACAGTCAGCCCTCACGGAGCTGGGAATGGGGGGTAAAACTTTGATTCTGGTCTGGTCTGGTCAGCTCGGGGCAGCTTGAGTGCTGGAACTGTGCCACGGGGTGAGCGCAGTCACTCAAGTGAGTGTGAATAAAGACATCTGTAAATATGCCGCGGATTACTTGGATGATGTGGATGTATCGCGAAGCACTTAAGTGACCTGTCGATGTCGTACGGGCACTCGAGTGCTCTGGAACTGTGCCGTGCGTCATTCAAGTGCTCTATAAATATGACGCGGGTCACTTATATGATATGGAACTGCATCGCAGGTCATTTAAATCCTCTGGAACTGCGCCGTTGATCACTTTGAGCTATCTGTAAATGTGTCACGGGTCAAATTGAGTGGCTTGGGAATATGCCGTGGGTCACTCAAGTGATATGGAAACTGCACCGCTAGTCACTTTAGCGATCTGAAAATGTGCAGCTTAGTTCATTTTTACAAAATTAAGTTTGAGGTGGCTGGCTTGAACAGGTGACTCACTCCGAGGTCACATGTGGCCAACGAGCCATCAGTTGTATCACTGGGGGTCACTGAAGTGATTTGTAAATGTGGCCGATGTATGATGTGGCCGATTTTATTTGGTTAAATAAAGAATCTTGCGAGATTTTTTTTTCTTTACGAATAGCCAGGGCCATCTTAACACGTGGGCCCACATGGCCCGAGGATGGGTGGAGGCTCCAGCACGGGACAATTTTCATAATTTTTTGTGCTTTCACACTAAAAATTTATTATGTAATTGTTCGTGGAAAGTCTGCCCCGGAGGCCAACCAAAGATACAAGCCTAAGAGCCCTGCTGGGGGATGTGGGGACCATAACAGTCCCTCCCCCTCCTCCACTCAATTAAATACCCTCAGTTCAAGGGACACGTGGTTGTTTGAGAGATCATCATAGTAGGGCCCGGGGCCCTCCGACATTTAATAGCAATTAAAATCAACTGCGTCAGAATTGCAAAGGGAGGAGGGAGTGAATATATCCCTTGGCCCATGGGGCCGATGATTTTTACTGATAACATGACCCTGCATTTGAATAATGTTGATTTGAGTTGAACTAGGCCTAATTACATAATCATAACCATGGATCCAACATTAGGAAGGCTGGTAGGCAAGCTTCCACGTATTTCTAGTAGTACGCGTACCTTTTACGTAGAGCGGAAACGAACTAAAGCTACTGCAAATACCCGGCTGACTAATGTGCCATCTTTGAGCAAAAGTCATCAGTATTCAAAGCAAGATAAGGAACAGCGATAGCTTCTTTCTTTAAAAAAAAAATACTAGCTCAAAGATGGATGACATGACATCTCCTTTGTAGGTGCCTTCATGCGAACACATTTCAGGGGGGGGGGGGGTATGCGCATTTTCTACGCATTTCTATAACTAAGCGTGCGCCCTCTACGCATTTATAAGGGGTACGCGAACTTCCCGTACTTTTCAAGGAGAATGCGCCGCCTACACGTACCTAGGGATGGATATGCCTCCGATGGTTTTTCAAAAGGGGGCACCTGTGCTATCTGCGCATTTCTAAGATAACTCGATTCCCAAGAGCATTATTACATATTACATTACGGGGTGGGTCGGTGGGGAGGTATATACAAGTATCCTACGCATTTGGAGGGGCTGTAGTGTCAGGGATGCTGTGGCACAGAATTTTCCACCGCGTGGTCGAGTGATCTGAGAATTAATTCAGAAAAATCCACAAGTATACCCCACATAAAACTTGAGTCAAGTACCCCACAATCCTAAAACACCACTGACACTTCTGTTCGGGGGATTGCATAGCATTGCGAAAGCATAATAAAGGTTGGAAACCCCTGACACGGACGTAACGTTGGGAACAATTTGGTCTGCCGGACCACGACTCAGCTACCCGGAAATTCAACACCGGCAATGAAAACCTGCCATTTTATCCTTGGGAAAAGGACTCAGTGGCCCGGAGGTCTACTATTTGATCCCGCCGTCTGCTGGATGCACCGCTACTAAACCATACATGTACCTCGTCCACATTCCTCTGCGGAACCTCTAACGAATCGGTACATGTTGGAATGTGCGTGTATGTGTAGTGAAACCTGGCGTGAAGTTTGTTTCTGTGTAATTCTTGTTATGTGTAGTGTGGGCTGCCACAACTTTTTTTTCTAACTATGTGTAATGATTTAATAAGTGTATCGTTGTAGGCCTGTTGCTCTCTGTGGCGATACCGGCTCGCATTCGCGCCTCGAAGTTGGGAACCACAGGAAACAAACTTCAGCCGGACATAACTACGGCAACGGTGGGGTTCGAACCTGGATCCTCGCGATGCGAGTCCGTCACTATGACCACTCGACCACCGCAGCGGATGCTGCTGGATGCACCAGGGCTCAGCGACTCGGAAGCTTTTACTGATGACACCATAGGCGGGGATAGACTTCGAAGTCTGGGGGGGGGCGCAAGGTCATTATTGCTGGGGGCTCTCGATGATGATGATGTCAATTCATATACATACACATACATTAGATCTGGCCACTCCACTTTTGATGCTGGGGGAAGGGGGCAATGCCCCCCCCACTCCCCGCATGTCCGCCCATGGATGACACCGACCGTGAAAGACTGCTATTTGATCCAGGCACAGATCTTTGAAAGAGGGTTGATCCAAACCGTCTTTGATTTCCCACGGTCCAAGTCCGTTAAGGTCCAGAGTCCATTTTACTGATGTGGGGGGGAAGGAAATAAAAGAGTCCACAGTTTACTTCTCGAGCAGTTGATACGCGATTAAAATCTTGTTGTGAAAAGATCTTCCTTTCCTAAATCTTTATCGTGTGTTTATAATCATCGATTATAAGAGCCATAAAATGTTTACGCATTCCTCAAGCATTATCGCCATCGCCATCTTTGGCTCGTGCTGGAGTCGGAAGAGAATTTTTCTGATGCCAAAAAATGCACGGTTTTTTTTGTTTTCCAATTCTGTTCGATCTCTTCTTCGGAGACATGAAAAGGGGCGACGTAATGTCAAACAGGGCCAAGGGCCGCTCTTTGCGAGACGCTGGGCCCGGTGCGAAAATAATATCAAGGTCGTTCGCGCCTCAGCGATTTCGGGGGCACCACAAAAATGTTTAGGACCCACCAGGGCCGGCACCACCCATGAGACGACGAGGCGGCCACCTAGGGCGACGTTTTTCATGATATGGCGGTGGTTTCAGTCTCGTAGATTTTCACACATTGAAAATCATTTTGACGGGGGAAAGCATGAGTGGCATGGCCCCCACATCCTGAAGCAGGGCATCTAGGCTGGGATATTTTACGGGCCCCTCGACCAGACTTTCACGGGGTCCCCTTTATGATGATTTTATAGCGTGAAAAAACAAAATAATGATTAAAATCCTTCCGGGCCCCAGGACTGGAGCCTTGTCAGTCCACCCCTTGTGGGGGCCATGATGAGCGGGTAGATAAATGCAAGTAAATACAACACCTTTGAAATGCTAATCAACTCTATGCTAGTGCCACAACTAGATGCTTGGCCAACCAGGGCAAGCAAGCATTTTCGCAACGGCACCTGGGACACCAGATCCCCTTGGTCCTCCAACCCCTCCCCCCTTAAGTTGCGGCCCTGCTTTTTGCTATTGATCTTCTTGCACTTCCAAAGTATGCCTCCGGTCTCTACAGAAGCCGGTTTGTGAAATATAAGAGCGGGATTACACTATAAAAGTTTTGTAAAAGCTCTTCAATAAAACTTGAAAATGCAACCAAATAAGCGTATCGGTTAAATTCGAGCGTACGTAACCAATAGCCTTGTCGGTTGGGGTTTTTTTTTCAAGTTTTGTAAAAGATATTTTATCAAACTTTCAATGTGTTAGGCCGGGATCACGCTATAAAAGTTTGATGAAATTCTTTTTATAAAACTTGAAAAATCCAACCGATAAAGCTCATAGGTTATATTCGAGCAAACTGCAACCGATAATCTTATTGGTTGGATTTCTCAAATTTTATAAAAAAAAACTTTTAGAAAACTTTTACAGTGTAATTCCAGCCTTATTAGAGCTCTTCTCTTCTTTGTCAAAGATCTCTTTTCACTCTTTTATCAATATTTTTCCAGTTGACTTTTCTTTTTTTGCCAAATCTCCCGGCAAGTTTGCACTCCCACACGCCTTCCTATCAAGGTCGTTCGCACCTCAGCAATTTCGGGGCACCACAAAAATGTTTAGGACCCACCAGGGCCGGCACCATCCATGAGACGACGAGGCGGCCGCCTAGGGCGACATTTTTCATGACAGATTTGATATGGCGGTGGTTTCAGTCTCGTAGATTTTCACACATTGAAAATCATTTTGACGGGGGAAAGCATGAGTGGCATGGCCCCCCACATCCTGAAGCAGGGCCCCTGGGCTGGGTATTTTACGGGTCCCGACAAGACTTTCCAGCCTGGGCAAGCAACCCGGTTCCAGGATTTTCCAGCCTGTTTTATTTCCGAAAAATTGAAGGCAGCATGTGATACAGCACTTATTATACAGGCAAATTGTGAAAAGCAAAATATGCGCAGTACAGTTACAACGCAGAAATGGTCAAAATATTATATACAAACAGTGTACCAGAGTAACGAATGGGGTACAGTGAAAAATACAGGAGGCGGCGAATGCAACACTGCAGTTTGCAGACGTGTTGCGGGATACAAGTTATCTATGGGACAACTAGTGAATACGTACAGTAACAGAATAATATGCAGGACACCGAATACACAGAGCCAGTGCGAGTCAATATATGCGGAACCTGCGCAAAACGAAAAGATGTGAAATAAAATATCTACATGGCATGTACAAGAACGACAATTAGTGCGATATACTTATACGGTGCGATACAATATTACAATATGTACAATATATGCGGGGTACAAGTTATATATGGGACAACATATAAAGACGTGCAGTAGCGGAGCGATATGCGCAAGACAGCATGTACGATATATACAGATCATGTGCAATACGATGTATTCTTCTCTGTGTCGCACATATCGCAACGTATTTGATTTCATGATCGCTTCCTGCAGCGACCAGCATTGCATTTCTGTGTCCCCTTTCTGCTACAATTTGGTTTTTGCACATGTTCTCGCTTTTGTACATGCCCTGTTTATATTGTATTGCATATGTTCTGGGTATATATATATATATTGCGCTTGCTCTGTACATACTGTCTCGCTGCAGTAAATACTGCTTCGAACCTCGCAAATTTTTGCACACTTCTTTGTTTCGCACATATCGCAATATATTTAATTCTATGATCGCTCCCTACAGTGACCCGCATTGCACTGCTTTGTATCCGTGTATCCCATGCTCTGTATTTTTATTCTTGCACATATTCTCGTTTTTGCACATGCCTGTTTATATTGTCTCGCACATGATCTGTATATATCGTATTGCTATGACTTTCTTAAGGTAGCCAAATGCCTCGTTATCCAATTAGTGACGCGCATGAATGGATTAACGAGATTCCCACTGTCCCTATCTACTACCCGGCGAAACCACTCATATCATATTGCACATGATCTGGTGTCGCGACAATATTTGCTGCAGCGGAACAGCATAATTGCGGAATTCATATATATATATATATATATATGAGCGCTCGACCGCAAAAGTCATTCGTTTTGTGCACCGCAGCGGAGCACAACGTGGGGCGGAGCACTACGGAAGTAGCGGCCGTCTTTATGGCGATAGGCCCATCTTCAGTGGCGTCGAAGCCGGGAGGGAGGATGTGCTGTGGATGCTCAAGCACCCATGGTAATTTTTGGCACGGGTCCGAGTTCCCACAGATCAAAAACACTTCCGACGCCCCCGAATTCCCATCCGCAATAGCCTAATAATATGAGGAAAAATTAGTCTCTCCCGTAAATTACGGGATGGTCCAAAGAAACTACGCAATAAATTGGCCCTCCCGACGCATTGCTCTGGATCTGCGCTTGCGTGAGGGCCCGCCCAATATCCCAACCCGGGGAGGATGTGCGCAATGCTCTCAAAGAACCTTCAAGAAGCTAAAAACAACGGCTCAGCACCTACTTCTGCTACTACTACTACTTTACAGCATACCAACTCCGGTCATATCGCCATACAGCAATTTGGTACGGATGGAATTGGGTCGGAAATGGAGGCACCATCTACCGGTGGTCGTCTCAGGTTCATCGGGAAAGAACTTGTTATCGGTGTTCTTTCCCCAGGATCGAACCTGTGGACCTGGCGAAAGCCTTCATGGTGGTAGACGAGTATCTTGCCACGGTGATGCCGGTAGAAGGGGAGTCAGCATCTATAAGGATGTGCGACAGTGACCCCGTTGTGCTTCACCTATTCAAATGTTCACCGAATATGCAGTGCCATCTTAACGCATGGGGGGGGGGGGCCTACCCGAGCACGGACGGGGCTGAAGTGTACAAGGAGACTCGTGATAATGAAATCTGGTGCTATGATTTTCGAGAGAAAGCATAAAAATTTATAAGTGTAGGTCAGTGTTTCTTAACCTTTTTCAACTCATGCCCCCCCCCCCCATGGATCACATTTTTTTTCTCTTGGGGCCCTGTCCTATCCAGGCCCCCCCCCTACCCTCATCAAGAGTGAAGTACTTTCTATTTCTTTTATTACGAATGAAATTTCAATAAATCAACTCAATCATCGGAATCCTGGCTAGGCACGGATTCAAATGGCGGATTATCATTTCTCCCAGGAGTCAAATTATGTTGTAAAAAATGGTCTGTGTAAAATACGGGACAATCCAATGAACATGAACGATAAATCGACCCTCCCAGCACATCAACCGTTGCTCTGGCGACCCTCCTTACTTAGCTGGAAGTAACAGCTTACGTATGAAAATCATATAGTAACAGATCCCATATTAGTTCAGTCCCCCTCCTTCCATTATAGACATGAAAACCCGGGTCATGCCCATCCACATAGACCCAAGGGACACGCTCTCTCAGTGGACAAAATATTCGGTCCCTAGGGTGTCTTTCATTAGTTTCTTGTGTCATTTCTTTCATTAGTTTTGAAATAATTTCTTTCATTAGTTTTGAAATAATTTCTTTCATTAGTTTTGAAATAATTTCTTTCATTAGTTTTGAAATAATTTCTTTCATTAGTTTTGAAATAATTTCTTTCATTAGTTTTGAAATAATTTCATTAATTTTTATGTAATTTCTTTCATTCATTTTGGTATAATTTCATTAGTTTTAGTGTAATTTCTTTCATTAAATTTTACATGGTTTCTTTCGTTTGTTTGGATAACTTCTTTCATTAGTTTTGAAATAATTTCTTTCATTAGTTTTGAAAATTTCTTTCATTAGTTTTGAAAATTTCTTTCATTAGTTTTGAAAATTTCTTTCATTAGTTTTGATGTAATTTCATCAATTTTTATGTAATTTCTTTTATTCATTTTGGTATAATTTCATTAGTTTTAGTGTAATTTCTTTCATTAAATTTTAGTGCAATTTCTTTCATTAAATTTTAGCGTAATTTCTTTCATGAGGTTTGATGAAATTTCTTTCATTAGGTTTAGTTGAATTTCTTTCATTAGGTTTAGTTGAATTTCTTTCATTAATTTATGCATGATCTCTTTCGTTTGTTTAGGTAACTTTTTTCATTAGTTTTGAAATAACATCTTTCGTTAGTTTTGAAATAACTTCTTTCATTAGTTTTGAAATAACTTCTTTCATTCATTTTGGTATAATTTCATTAGATTTTAGTGTAATTTCTTTCATTAGATTTTAGTGTAATTTCTTTCATTAGATTTTAGTGTAATTTCTTTCATTAGATTTTAGTGTAATTTCTTTCATTAGGTTTGATAAAGTTTCTTTCATTAGTTTTTGCATAATTTCTTTCATTAGTTTTTGCATAATTCCTTTCATTAGTTTTTGTATAATTTCTTTCATTAGTTTTTGTATAATTTCTTTCATTAGTTTTTGCATAATTTCTTTCATTAGTTTTTGCATAATTTCTTTCATTAGTTTTTGTATAATTTCTTTCATTAGTTTTTGCATAATTTCTTTCATTAGTTTTTGCATAATTTCTTTCATTAGTTTCAAATTACACCAATGTGTGTAATTTCTTTCCTTGGGTTTGGCAAAAATTCTGTTTATTAGTTTTTGTGTAATTTTTTACATTAGTTTTGGCATAAAATTTCTTTCATCTGTTTGGGTAAATTCTTCCATTAGTTTTGTTAATATTTTTCTTTCATTAGCTGCTATTTGTGGGTTGCTGTGCTTTAGATGTATTTGGTGCCCATATTTCTCACGAGCATCTTGTGTTTTCAGCCATCTCGGCGGACATTTTGTCTGTTGTGGCCTTCGTTTTCGTATTAGTTTTCGTACAATTTCTTTCATTGGTTGAGGTGAAACTCCATTCCATTCGTTGTAATTTCTTTCAAATACAAATACAACGGCCACAACAGGCAAAATGCGGGACGAGGTGACTGAGAAAAAGTTGCCCATAACAAATATGGATGTCATATATTTCAAAATGACGGCAACCCAATTAAAAAGGCAATTACAAAAAACTAGAAACGATACATGATAAATACGATTCATTGATTTTCATTAATTTAACAATATTTTCTGAATTCTCGTCAATTCAAAACTTTCATTAGTTTTTGCGCCAAACTGTTTGTTTACAATATTATCTTTTGTATAGATATTTTTCAGCATTCCTGTGGATTTTGCTAATACAGTCGAATCCCGTTACAACGAACTCCAAGACACCGGAGAAATCACTTCGTCATAACGAAATTTCGTTATAAAGGAATTCGAGGTATTTGCATTTCTCCTACGTAAACTTATTTGGGGATTAAAAAAAAAGTGTCCGCTAAAAACGGGATTTTCGCTGTAACGGTATTCGTTAAAACGGGATTCGGCTGTAATATGTGAAATTTGTGGTTTTTGGCATTACCGCACTGCCCCCCCCCCCCCCGCCGCCCGCATCTGATTAGGGCTGCCCTGATGTCAAGAAATCGCGTCCATGAATCAATCAGAATCAGTCGAAATTATGCACACAGGAACTCCCTTCTTTTTTTTTTGTCCTTCAGGAAAACCCAATCAGCCAATCACGGCCCCGCAATACGATTGACGTCACGTTCCAACATACGAACCCCGCAACCGCTATCTTTTATATCTTCCTTTTTACTTTTTTATTCCACGTTTATTTATAATCAACTTCCATGTGTTTCTTTTTCCAACTCTTCCTTCTGTCTATTGCTGAAGTGGGGAGGGGGGGGGAGGGGAAGAACCCCGACGGAATCACGTGATCGGGTCGTGATGACGTCTCGGGCTCTGCGCCCTATTAATAATAATTTACGATATCGGTCTGGTCGGTGCACGGAAATGGGGTTGAAGACAAAATGAAAATAACATTGTCGCCCCCGAAACTCTTTTTTTTTTACGTAGAAAAATTCTTGCCGTTTCTCTGCCATGTGAATAAATCCTTTACAAAAAAAAAAAAATACAGAAACGTGGTCACGTGACCAGTTTCGTTCCAGTTATTACTGGTTGCATCGCATGCATACGTACGCTCTCGCAGTTGCGTACGTTCGAACGCTTTGTTTGATGGATTTTGTTTGTTGTTGTGTGTGTGAGCGAGTGTTCGAATGAATAGACAGAAACCGGCAGAGGAAAGTTCTTGTGCAACTTTGTGTGTTTCCGAATAATATTCAAGGCTCCGCGAGAGAAAAGCGCTGCCCTTTGCTGTTTTCGATTCCCCGTTTTGCGTAATGAGGCAGTTGCGTAACAAAATCGTTTCGAAATTCAATACAGACTAGTCTTTTCATGTCTTATTTTCACGCACCTACTTCGTTTTAGATATACCCTTGAAATGCTCGCTGAGGGGCCTACGGCAGCCGATAACTTTTTAGATAATCATTCGGAAACCCTGTGGAACCTTTGAGATATTGTATTTAAGATGACCTGGTGGAAAATTTCAGTGATATTCGGTTAAGTATAGCGTGGCCACGGAAAGATGGCCTCTGACCTTGTATGACTTTCATCACGAAAAGAGAGGGTTCGTTTTTCAGTGGGGACAAATGGAGGGGGAAGAACACCAGCGGCAACCCTGGAGGATGTTTTTTTGTTTCTTTTTTCCTCCGTTGCTCCCTATTGAAAAATTAACGCTATCTTTTCGTGATGAAGGTCATGCAAGGTCAAGAGCCATCTTTCCGTGGTCACACTATAGCGGGAGAAAACTTTTTTTCAAGAACCCGATAGAAATCTTCGAAATGCACTATCTGGTGAGACAACTTCGGGGTGCAAATACGAGCCGATCTTCCCGTTAAAATGTCTCGCCGCAGAGAGCGACAGGCCTAAAACAGTGCAATTAATCAATCATTATACTTCACGCATGGTTAGAAAAATTGGCGGCAGATGGCAGTACACGACACATAACAAGCATTACGCAGAAACAAACTTCACGTTAGGTTCGCACCACGTACACACACATTCCAGCATGCACTGATTCGAAGGTTTTTAACAGCTAACTAATGCAAAAAAATATATTTGGGAAAGAGAGAAAAATTCAACTGCCGTTGCGGAGAATCGAACCCACGTCCTTTTACTTTCGAGATGAACGCCCTAGACCACTAGACTACAAAGGCAACGAATACCTCAATCTTTCCTTGAAGCTCGTGTGTTGTAATACGAATTTGTTGCCATAAGCTTGTACGTGAAGTGGTTAAAGCGAAAACGGGTCGCGATTTTGCTCGGCATTTGTACCGTGAAAAGGGGGGGGGGACCACATGCGCTGGCTTCTTCTAACAGTCAGCCAAAGCTTAGAGGGAAAAGCGTGTGAAAATGAAATTCCAGCTCGGAAAATACGAATTCCATTGACTTTGAGGTCTAAAAATCTGGAAGATCAGGGAAGCCAACAACAACAAAAAACGGCCTGGAATCCCACGGACTAACTAATCGAACTTCGGGAAACTTTCGAAATAACCGGTGGGGGGACTCGAACCAGTGGGGTCCCGAAATGTGCATTGCGGGGCCCCTCAAAGACATCCCAAACCACTGTCCGAGAAGATCCCTCGAGTCGAGAATATGATTTGTGCACCTCCTACTGAATAGTAATTAGCAGCGATTTGTATAATTATCTTCATTGTGGCGCCTCGCAACGTAGATAAATAAGCCCTGTAAAATTATCTCGGTACGCAACTTATTTGTTCTAAGAATGGGAAGAGTAGGCCTCTAGTAATCGTAATATGAGATGACTATATTGGGCCTAACCCCATTTATGGTTTCGCCACACTCCCCATTCCAGTCTAATTTTCTTGACCTACCACCCTAGGCTATGGTTCACTTATCCGCCCTCCCCCGCTCCCTGTAAATATCCACTCTCAAGGTCGCTCTTTTGATCATTCACATGTTTGCACAGTTTCGGTCACTCGCATGCTTGCACATATTAAATCACTCTTTTGGTCGCTCACCCACCTGGTCGACTCCTTCTTTAGGCCACGCATTGACCTGGTTCCTCCCTCTCTATGTAAGGCTTTCGGTAACTCGCTGACACGGTTCTTCGCTCTCTAGGTTACTCTTTAGGCCATTCACAAGCTTACACACTTTCTTGGTTCACTCCTTTGGCCTCTCGCTGACCTGGTATCTCACTTTCTAGGTCAATCTTTTAGTCATTCACAGACTTGTTATATCACTGTTTAGGTCACTCTTCTAGCTCACTGATCTCGTCCCTCGCTTTCCAGGTCACTCCAATAATCAAATATTCTCTAGGTTTTTTTTATCGGTCATTCACATGCTTAGTACTACTAGAACCACCACTACTACTCATTCACATGCCTGCATACTTCCTTGGTTGCTCTTTTGACCCCTCATCGACTTGTTCCCTCACTCTCTAGGTCACTCTTTCTGGTCTCTCACCGACATGGTCCTTCGCTCTCTAGATTACTCTTTAGGCCATTCACATGCCACACTTTCTTGGTCACTCTTTTTGGCTGCTCACTGATCTGGTCCACGTCACATCCATGCTTGAAACACTCTCTAGGTTTTTCTTTTTGTCACTCATTTGCATGCCTGCAGCACTTCCTTGGTCGCTCTTTTGACCACTCACCGACCTGTTCCACCCCATCTTGGTATCTCATAGTGAGATAACTTTCTATGCTTTTCTTTTGGTCACTCGCTGACCTAGTCCCTCGGCAGACGCGTATTTATGGGTTTTACCGCCTTGTGTGGGCTATAGAAATTTTGCCTTCCTTCTCCCATCCTAAAAATTTTCTCAACCACTCATTCCTCAAATTTGCTGCCCCCCTCCATAACTAGGCTATAGCCCGCTAAGCCTCCCTGTAGATACGCCTCTGGCCTACCCCCACGGTGAAAGTGAGTAAGTAAGCCTCGTGTAAGTCCGATCAACCGCATCCGATGTAGCCCAATACCTTCCGAGATTAAGGACCCCCATACATTATTAGCCTGCTTAAGAACCCGTAACCGTCAAGGTCTGGACACCAATCGGGCCTGACATTCATCTCAAGAAAGGGAAAAGCCTATAAAGCCGAACAGCAACGAGTTAAGTAATAGGTATTTAGGCTGATCTTATCCTTCCCTGTCTATGTTTTCTTTCCCCAAGGAAAAGGCCGTTGTGTGTAGAATAAATAAATAAATAAATATCTCTTACAATGTAGGTTATGTAGATGTAATTGAATTCACGAATAGGCCCTGTGTGAAAAAAACGTCGGGGAAAGAAAAGAGCCTGCCTTACGCCACTGCCTTTTCTCTTCCTTCCTTCTTAGGCTTTAGATTGTTTTTTTTTTCTTACTATTATTCATCAGCATGATGAGAATAAACCGCTCTCCGTATAGATGAGTTGGGACAATGAACGTGAGATAACTGCTGCCCGGCCTGTCTCGAAGGCCCTCTGATGAATGGCCCGTAAATCTATTGGAAGGCCTATACTTCCTGCTTCATGTGCGAATGGATTCTCCGCATTTCTCCGTGGAAAAAAAAAATTATCGCCGTCGTCATCGATGCCATCTTTATTGATTTCACGAGCCGAATTTGGTTTAGGCCTCAAGAATGTGGATAGGCCTCATTAGTCCTGCAGCTTCTCATCCAACGGCCACGTGATTTGGAACTGAAATCTATAGAATTCTGTTCTGTTTTTTTTTTTACCTGAATTCGGGAAGGTTTGCACACGGCCCTTCAAAGGAAGTAGGCTTTCCGGCCTGAAGGCTTTCGGGGCACCGGATGAATCTTCTTTGTTTTTTTGCTTTGAATTTACTAAGTCCGTGAAAAATTCGGTCCTGTGGGGTCCTCCAAATATCCTCGAAGAACTTCAGTTGCACCCCTAAAATGGGCTGAAGTTAGTTTACTGTGGTTCCCACCGTCTAGGCACGAGAATGCGAGCCGATCTCTCTCGTCACAGAGAGCAACATGCCTACAACGGTATACATATTCAGTCACTCACAATTTGGAACGAAGGTGGCAGCACTGAAAAGTCTGACACAGCTCTATATACCTAACGCCGGGGGTTTCTAACTTGAAGCCTCTCGCAGAACCGTTGATGATAATGATGCTGGACCACGGAATTCAAACAAATTTTTTGAATATTTATCAAAAAAAGGGTGTCCCTACTGCTGTCAAAGCGGCATCATAGCCCCAGGGCAAAATAAAAGAGGGCTTCGTCACCACCTCTTAATATATAGGGTACATAGCAAACAGGGGGTATGGCATTTCACTGGCGACCCGTTGATCCTAGAGGCATACTTCCAACTAGGAAAAGTATCCTAGACTTTCAAGTCTATCCCCCCCTGTGAGGGGTACCTGAACAAAACTTGCTCGGGATGTCCATGATGCTCTTAAGATGGCCCTAAAGTCAATGCGTTGACAATAGGTTAGATCCTCGTCGGCCAATCGGAAGGCATGTTCACGAATCGAGAGCTCTGATTGTAACCATTACCGGAAGAAAAGGCACCCGTACAAGAACTATGACTGAAACTCAAATAATCATGATGCGAATGATTGAATCAACAATGAAATATTTTAATTAACAGTGGGCTCCCCACTTAGACTTCTACCCTATTTCTGACCAACTTACATGCATTTTCACCGAAACACATACACTAGCTCTCTTGCCTTTCTTCTTCATATTGGCCCCCCGCGGGCCTGTTGTGAGGGCGGCAAGTGCCTGAAAAAAAATAGGCCCCGCCATAAATTTCTTCTTCAATTCAATTCAATTGAATCAAAGAGGGTGTTTATCCGAGTTGTGTCGGTGAATATCTCCTGAGTACGAAATCAAAAAACCATCCTCAATGGTTTAAGTGGGCATCATGACCTCCCAAATGACACGGGGGCCCGGGGTGAATTGGTTTAAGAAAACTTTGCCCACCTCCCGACATTTCGCCATCATATGAATGACCAAGTGAGTATAAGTAACCAAGCTCATCACTGTATCAGTCACTACTATGCTCATGACCGTATAAGTGACCAAGTAAGTGATTGTATGAGTGACCAAGCACATGATCGTATGAGTAATAGAGTGCCCATATTTGAGTGACAACACTCACTCAACCATACAGTCACTCACACTCACATACTCATTCTGTAGCCCACTTGGTCATTCATACGGTTACTCACTCACTGATACAGTCAATTGCACTTTCACTTGGTCACTTATACGGTCACTCACTCATATGTGCATATGCATTTGCATATTTTGTCCTTTTTTTAGCATTAATGCATATAAATGCATAAAATCAAAGAATTTTCAGTATAAGTGCATATTTTTGAAGGTTTATTTAAGCTCATTCAATTTTTTTTTATAATTTTCCAAATAAATATTTTTATAACATCGATTTTTTTTCCCCGCAGGTGAAATTTAGTGAATTAATACATATTTATAAAGTATTTTACGAATACTAAACTGTTTTATTGTAAGTCTATTTCTAGAGATATGTCAAAGTGTTAAATTTGCTTTAGAAATGGTATCAAAATTCTTTTCCTACTGGCATTTTCGTTATTGAGCAACTCAACTATATCGAACTGGAAATTAAACAATATGCGGTATATATATGAGGGGATAATATTTTGTAAATGAATGAATACATATGCACTTAGAAATAAGAAAGATGTCATTTAAAAACACGTGTGCTTTTTTTTTGCAAGGTGATTTTTTTAATGCATATTTTCTCATTTTTTATACAAATATTGGAATTTTAGACTTTTTCAAGGTTTCTAATGGGTGTTGAATGAATATTTTGGAATTTTCAGTGCGTATTTTGGCATTTTAATTGCACATTTTGTATTTTAAGTTCCCTTTTTTGTATTTCAAGTGCACATTTTATATTTTAAGGGCTTATTTTTGCATTTATAAGTGCATATTTTTGCATTTGAAAGTGTATTTTTAGAGCATATTTTGCCTCTTTTTACTCTATAAAATCTGGGCTGTAGTTATTATTAACACCCTTATACAAGATTTTTAGTGGCTACTGTACATAAATTACGCTCGGGAGGGGGGGGGGCAAAAATAGAAAAGTCCGCTGTGACATAGCGTCAGGGCCGCCACTAGGGCCGGGCAGGCTAGTCTGGTGCTCGGGCTCTAGTTTGGAGGGCCTCGGAATTCATTCTTTGTTCATTCAAAATACGGGGTGGCAGAATAAATCTTTGTTTGTAGTGAAAGGCCGCAAGGTTGGGGGTGACGGGTCTCCAGACCAGGGGCCCGTGACAGTTCCGATCACTTTTTGTCTTTCCACACTACTGCATAAATTCACTATAGAAGGGTCTGTGAAAAATCTGGCTTGATGATCAGCCAAAGACCCACGCCTAGAAGCCCTGCTGAAGGAAGTGGGAGGCCATGAGTGGCCCTGAAGACTGTAACAATAACGAGCAATCGCAGTGCCCCGGAGTCACACTGCAAATTTAATATGGAGGGGGAGAGGGGCGTTTCTCCTCTCCCCTTCAGGACCTTTCATGACACATGAAACCTCAACCTTTCATGACACATGCAATCCTTCTTAGAATATTACTTCAATGGCGGAGCCCAGTAGCCCTCTCCTTTAATATTTACTTATCAGATTTATTGATACATTCTATTTTCTTCGAACGACCACAAAGCCCCTGAGAAATGCACACGAAGCTCCGGCTTTGAACAGCTGGCATAACCTCCCACATCCTGCAGCAGAGCTCAGTGCAGTCTTAATTCATAGGCCCACGCGAGCATGGCCAGGGGGCCTCGGAAAACGAGAAGTCGTTCAATTTTTCGAGAATTTTCCACGTAGGGCCTCAGAAAAATCACCTCGCCCAGGGGCCCATGATGCTCTTAAGATGGCCATGGCAGAGCACAAGTCTAAGCTGGGATGTTTCGCAGGCCCCCCCCCCAGGAAAGAATTTTTACGAGTCCCCCACAACAGTGAATTTTTAGTGTAAAAAACCAAAACGAGAAGAATCATCCCGAGCTCTGGGCTTTAAACCTGTCAGCCTGGTATATTGTGGGCAGGGCCGCAACTGTAGATGCTTGGTGCGTGTTGGCGCTCTGGTCAAGCGCCTTGGCACTAGACCCACCTAGTGGCGGCGCAGCTTCTGGGGAAAGCCATGATAGTTGGTGTGGGAAAAAAAAACAAGAAATACAGTCAAATCCCGTTTTAACGAACGCCAAGAGACCGGAGGAATCACATTCGTTAAAACGAAATTTCATTATAAAGGAATTCCAGATTACCTAGCATTTTATGTAAACTTATTTTGGGGATTAGAAAAGAGTGTTCGTTAAAAGGAGATTTTCGCTATAACGGTATTCGTTAAAACGGGATTCCACTGTAATGAGATTCGTCCCGAGCCCTATCATCCCTTTCGTTGAGGGGGCCCTGATTTTTTAATTTTAATTAAAGAGAGCATGAGCGGAGATAAGGAGGGCGTGGGGCGTTGCCCCCCCCCCCCCAGCGTCAAAGGTGGAGTCGACTGATCTAATGTATATATGCACAGTCGAATCCCGTTATAACGAACTCCAAGAGACCGGAGAAATTATTTCGTTATAAAGGAATTTAAGGTTTTTGCATTGTTCCTATGTAATCTTATATGGGGGATTAGAAAAGTGTTCGTTAAAACGGGATTTTCGCTATAACGGTATTCGTTAAAAAGGGATTCGACTGTATATTTCATATGTTCCCAACCTTTTTTGTCCCATCGCCCCCTTCTTCAGAAATTTTTTTCTCCCATCGCCCCCCAACGCAATCTAACCCATAGGATCCTATGTTATACCCGTAGCTTCTACCTCCCCTCCCCCCCCCCTGGAACATTCCATCGCCCCCTCCCCCGGGGGTGTTAACGCCCACGTTGGAAATCACTGGTGTATATGAATTGACATAATCATCATCGTGCCCCCCAGCAATAATGGCCTTGCCCCCCCAAACTTCCAAGTCTATCTCCGCCTATGAAAAGAGAGTAAGTTTAAAATTTTTAAATCAAGGTTGAAAATCCGATACAATGACGTCATAATATCAATCAATCAACGGCAACCGTAACAGATCTTATTGACGACGAATCATATGCTACGACTGTAAGAAGCGTCACGAACTCGGTAGACTTCAATAACGGGAGGGCCCCGCCTCCATAATGAACTCGGTAGACTTCGATAATGATGTACCCTCCATAATAAAACGACAGATGTCGCTTCGGTCAATCCCGGCGCTTGCGCGGACGGGCGATCTCCTTTTCTTTCCCATTTCACCTTCGGGTCGGGTCACGGGTCTTTTTAATCGGTGCTCGGTCATTTAATTATTTTCAAGAGATAGAGAGAGATTCGCCCAAAAGATCAAAAAAAGATAAATTTGTACTCTTATAATTTAATTAGTTCAAAGTAAAAAAAGTCATGGAGGATAAAGGTGGTAACTTCTACAAGCCCAACGAAGAGGAAACTAAATGGAAGAGCTTCAAGAAATTGGTGTGGAACTCGGAGACTGGAGAGTTCCTAGGGAGAACGGGTTCCAGTTGGTGTAAGTAATCTATCATTTAGCATTTAGTAAATTTAGCTCGCTCGTATCGAAAGAGAAATAAATGGACCAGGGTCATTTGTGTCTGTCCCTAAAGGTTAAATATAGGACGCCGCGCCTCTGATCATTTATCGTATATGCATTTTCTATTCCGTCCAACTGAAGATTAGTCCTAAAAAAATATTTAGTTTTTTTTATTTAGTTTTTTTCTTGTATTTAGTTTGTACTAAAAATAGCCCGATATCTCTTCACGAGTTCGCGCCAAGGATCGCATTGATGACTTTATTTGTGTGTGTGTGGGTAAATGGTTTGAATTGATATTGATGATGATGATAATAATAAGATGTGTTGAAATTAGATTTTTGTACCTCTACATTGGGGAAGGGTTGTTACATCATCACCATCATTGCAAACACTTTCTTTATTACTTAACGTGATTGGTGGGATATTTGTGATGCATTTGAAGGGGGGGGGGGGAGAGGAATGATAAAATATTGATTTTTCTGTATTGAATGTAAATGTACAGATTGTTTCCCCCCCCCCCCTTGAAAATTGTGGGATGTTTTATTTTGTGGTATGGAGAGGAACCCAGAGGGGGTTATTTTGCAGTGGGGAGGGTGGCCCGAAATTAACTGCTTATATATAACTGCTGACGAAATCTTACAAGATCCACTGTCCCCGGTGCCATCTTTTTTGCGTATGTGCTGTAAAGATGCTTTAACTCTTTAACGCCCAGATAGAAAACCTGGGAGGGTCGTGAAAATACCAAGTTTTTTGTGTTCGAAGTGGACTCGTCCAAATTTCGGCCACTTTCCCTCTCCCCACCTTTTCTCCATTAGTTTCTATTCATGCCACCCTTTGCATTGACGTTCACCCTTCCATTTCAATGGATTTTTGGGAGATAATTTGTCTACTGAAAACACCCCTTTCCTCACAGTATTATCTCTTTGTAAAATGCATTGAGTACCCTTAGTCCATTCTCAAGGAACATTCTAGTACATCAGCTTTTAAAATCCCATTGATTGGGCGTTGCAGTTGTCTTTTCCGTTCCCGCCTCTGACAAGAGCTTTCGTCTTCTTTCCCGTTGGTGACAAAAGCCCACCAAAACATACCCATACCCCCCTTGCTGGGCCGACTTGACGCGGTTATGGGCATTAACCTACTCGGCCAACTTCGGGCGATCTGGGCATTATAGAGTTAATACTCCAGGGCAGTTAACATTTTGACTCTTCTTTCTTTCAAACTGAGCTCAACTCGGGTCTATCGCCATCTATGGGCGACTTACTACCTTTATCCCTCGCTCTTTTGGTCACTCCCATGCTCACACACTCTGGGTTTCTCTTCTAGTTACTCCTTATACGTATACTCTTTTTTTTCAGTGAGCTATGCCGGAAGTGTAACTGTGTGTATATATAACAGTCTGAGTGTGAATGTAGTGTTTTGATTTTTCAGTGCTGCCATCTATATTTTAGAAGTGAAAGTGAGTGATGTGTTATGATTGGATTACATTTGTACTGTTTGTAGGCCTGTTGCTCTCTGTGGTGAGACTTTTTAAATGGGAGATCGGCTCACATTCACGCCTTAAAGCTGGGAACCACAGAAACCCAACTTCAGCCGACCACCGTTATGGCGACAGTGGGGTTCCAATGCGGGATCTCGTGACCACCACAGCGGCAACGTATAGACTCTGTAAGGTGATATATATATATTTGGGGGGAGTGCCAGTTAAGGGGTTAAAGCTGTATTTACAGGAGGGCTAAGCAAGCTATCGCCCATATCAGTAAATTTTAAGAATAAGAGTAATCAAGAAAATAAATAATGGGAGAACGGGTGGTGTAACGACATATAAATCCATCCTTGCCTAGAAATTGATAGGAGCTGCTGGGTCAGTGAGTGACCGAAAGAGCAACCTAAATCACGACTGGATTCCAGGTCAATTATGAAATTGGTATCTGTGCCTGAAATTCTTTTATGTCGTTGCTAAAGTGTGAAGTCTGTGAATGATGATTTTGCTTTGTGATTTCATCCTTTCTAACTCTGGAGTGCTTGTGCAGCGAAAAGTCGCTCTTAGAAGTCTGAGGGGGATCAGATTTATGGTTTTGTCACCTACACAAATCATGCTGCCCTTTACTCGATCTAGTCTGGTTTTCTAGGCCATTCAAATTGCTGCCCTGGGCTAAAGCCTGCTTAGCTCCCCCCCCCCCCCCCCCCCCCCACTGCCGTCTTCTCCAAGTCATATTTTTAGTTTTGCTTCCCATATGCTCTCGCACTCCTTTAGGTCATTATTTTTATCTCTCTCTCACTAGGTAACTCGCTCTTTTGGTCACTCCCATGCTCACACACTCTAGGTTTCTCTTCTAGTCACTCCTTATACATATACTCTTTTTGTCATTTACTCTCTCTAAGTGATTCTTTTGGTCATGCACTGACATATTCCTTTGCTGTCTAGGTCACTCCCATGTTCATACATTCTAAAGTCCTGTTCACATGTGCAATAAAACATCCTGAGAAGTTCCCGGTAACAGGGTTTTTTGCTACAAACCATTCACATGACGTTTAGTTTATGCCGGTAATCCCCCCCTCTTCTTTCTGGAAGTCATCACTGGTTACGTGGGTTGAACGGAAGTGATTGATTCAAGATGGCTGCCGAAGGAGCTTACAGTAGTTTTCGCGTCGCAAAGGATTATGGGAGAGTAGGTCGTGTCGACTACCAATCCACCCCAAGAAAGATGGGGGTTTTTTTTTGAGCTTCTCTCCCACCTTTTTCTTCCCTATGAGAGGAAAAAGTTGTCGTGCCGATAATTATCACCAAAGCGACCCCCAATCTTACACATGTGAACGGGGCTTTATACCATGTTTCTTAAAGTGTGTATCACCAACCTTTAAGTAATCGTGAGGAGCTGGAAGAAATTTATTTGTGTGCCCATTTATGCTTTGAAGTGGTTCTTTCATAAGTGAAAATATCATTGAACTATTCGGGGGAGCTGCAGATGAATCATGAATTGGACAAGGCAGCCGCTGAATCACTGCAAGTCACTCACGTAAACATTGACTTATCTCTAGGTCACTATTTTGGTCCCAACTCTGCAAATACACCTCTTCATACCCGGGTTAACAGTGTTTTTGGTGTTTGGTCATTTCGAAATTGATGTTTGTATCTGGTGGACATCATTTGAATTTTATTTCTATGAGTTTTTTTAATGAAATCATTTTAAATTAACATGATCTTTCCGTGTTTTTCTTTTCTAGTTAAAATCACGTTATTTTACATCATATTCTATGCATGTCTGGCTGCATTCTGGACCTGCATGTTGGTGGTCTTCTATCAGACGTTAAACAATGAAGAGCCAAAGTGGACCCTCGATCACAGCAGAATCGGCTCTAGCCCAGGTAATTTCTCTCATCATTGTCATAATGAATGTCGTCTTCTACTTCTCATTATTAAACATCTTCGGAGTGTATTGCTTTGGTTTCTAAAGCAGTCAGCTCGATTGCTGTTATTTCTTAATTCTATAATTTCTTCTATGTCTACATCAGTGAATCTTTTTTCCATTAAAAAAGGTGTTTTCATGGTCTAAGCTTTTCTATTGCTTGTACAAAATACTGGGAGATGTGACATATTCTTTCCCCTCGATACTCACGGACTTGCAGATTCAATAATGAATGGCTACAGTCTGCAAATTATGCAACACCTAACATACATGCCTTTTTTATCACACCCACAGAAGAATATTGTTTCCTACATGAGACAAGTGTGGATACAGGGTAATATAAGAGCACTTATATCTACAGTAACAGCTGATCAGATTTTAAATTCTTGTTTCTTGATATAAATCGGGCTGTAGATTTATTGACACCGTAATAACGGGGAAACTGCAGCAATGCAACTAACCTGTCGACATTTTGACTTTTCTTTGCAAGTTTTTCACTTTCAGAAACATTTAAACAACAGTCTTGTAGAAACATTTTCAGAAGCACCAGAATAGCCTTTGAGAGGGATTCTTTGAATGTTTATGTGACACGTATAATGTATATTTTGTTCCGATACGAGAATTGTATATTACCTCAGTGTTTTCCATAATACTGGGAAAGAGACTGCGAATATGAAATCCCAGAATACAGAGGGCTGATTGTGTGTATATATGGGGGTAGGAAAAACGTCAGTGAAACTTTAAAAATTCATAAAAATAACCGAAATAAAAAATGGTTTGCATTGTTAGCATCGCTAGGTCACTGGAATTTTTTAAGACAGCAAAAAAATAACACAAAAAACAGCCAATAGGTGGAGCTGATGTACATAAGCAGGGGTGGGAACTCTGCGCCAATTGCGCCGCACTTCGCCAAAATGAACATCTTGCGCCATCCTGCTCCAATAAGGTATTTTCGTATTTTTCTGCGCCAAATAGCGAATTTTGTTTCAGTATGCCCGGAATTTCGGAAAAGACGTCAAAAATTTTTTGTTCCCGGTTGTCGCGAAACGATCCTTTCCGAAAAGAACGCGTTTTATTCCACTGTACTTCAACTATCGCCGTATTTAAACTACCGGCATATCATCAGGCTTTCCATCGCGAAACCCCAATAATATCCGTGATCGTGCAACTGAAGATGGTTTGCAATGTTCTTTCAGCTTTAAAGCGCAAATGCGAGTCAGTTTCCGTTTTCAGGAAAAAAAGTTGCCAGAAATTACTGTAGTCGATCGTCATTCCGTCAAATCCAGATGTTTCGTGAACAAAAATTTTCATTCCGGGAGTAAAAAGAGCATGTCGCCGAATTACGATTGCTAATTTAGAAACTTTGCCGAATAACGAGCGTTAAATTGCCAATGTTGCCGAATAATGCGTGTTAAATCGCCAAATAACGAGTAAGATCGCCAACCTCGCCAAATAATGAGTGCTGAATCGCCAACCATCATGTTGATTGTTCCGAAGCGCTCTCCCATTTTGCAACAATTTCTTTCTGAGTATAAAAAATTGAAAACTTGATATAGAAAATAATTTATAATATCTATATAAAGACTATAGAAAATCTTTAGCTCATTTGAAGGGCTGCTGTTCCAGACAGCAAATAGTTCCCCTCAGTAAGCAAAAATCATCTTAAATAGACTGGTGCGAAAAATTTTATGATAGCCGCTTTTTCAAACAAGGTATCAAAATCCTGAAACACCAAAAACTGACCAAAAGATGTTTCATAACCAAAGACAGTGCAGTTGTTTTACTTTGAAAAGGAGTGAGGGTTAACGAAAATATTGTTAATTTTGCTGCTCCAATTTATAAATATCTGCTCCGAATCCTATATTTTGCTGCTCCAAAACTGCTCAGAATCCTCAATTTGCTGCTCCAAATCCTGAATTTTGCTGCTCCGAAATGGACTTTGTCACTTCCCACCCCTGACATAAGTCAAAGAAAAGATACACAAATAATGAACAGAATGCCTCCAAATTGTTTATTACAACAATAAGTGTTCCACATGACCACCACCACAAGGGATGATCAATCGAGAAGCTATCCATACTTAGAATAAGACAACCATAAGTATTCTTTATGGGCATTGTATAATATTTTATGTGTATATATTGATTATAATTTTTGTTAATTGCATTTTTAATTGGGTTGCTATGTTTTTGAAATGTATGACGTCCATATTTTTATGGGCATCTTTTTCTCAGTCACCTCCTTGGGCATTTTGCCTGTTGTGGCGTTGCATTTGTATTGCAGGTGAGTCACAAATTCAGAAATGGCAGAGTGCAGCGGGTCCACATACATGGTTTACAATGGTGAACTGATTGTGGATTAGGAGTGCAAGCTCCTAGCTAAAAATTATCAAAACCTTTCAAATATTTTTTTTCTACCTATTTTTTACTCTTTGCTGTAGGAGACAGCATTAAATCATTTTCCAATCGTATCAATGGCTACAGCATTTCCAAAAGGCATGTTTGTACAAAATGTTTAGTCTGCTAGCCAGGTATAATAGTAGATGGCTACCATTCACTGGCCACCAACTGTTATAATTATCCTGCTATGGATTGATACGGTTTTTGGAAATTTCTTAGGACCATCTTAATGCAGGGGCTGACTAGGGCCTCTTTGGTTCGGGGGGGGGGGCCTTAGATGGCCACCTTATTAGACCACATCTCTCCATAAAAAGATTGAAACCCGGTTTCACGGAAGGCTCCCACTCCAGCGTATCTCAACTCACTGGAGGTACTGACGACAGACGAATGGCTCATCCAGAACCTGAATGGCATCTTTATCTAAAGAAAAAGGTCCATTTTTCCATGACAGTGGCTGCCACTGATTAACTAGTGCTTCTACAACAGACTCGTTTCGGGAGAACAAACTTTTTTGTCGATACATATCGCTCTCTTCTGTGCACCAGAGGGGAAGTAATGTGGTGTCTCCCCCCAGTGTATATAATGATTTCTGTGTTGCCACATGCAGAAAATAAAGTCAAAGCCATCCGGCTCTATGCTGTTGGTTGTTTACGTGATTCCTCTCATCGATGCACATTGTCCTATAACCTTGCATAACAATTACCATAAATTGTCTCTAATTTGTGGGGGTCTCTGTGTATTTTTAGGCCAGAAAGTCCCCTTCCCCATGATTCTGAATTATGTTTTTGTTTTCATGGGCCTAGTTAAACCCATTTTGTGGGCCAGAATTAGTGCATTTGCTATATGGGGAGATGGGTAATAAAACTCAGGCTGAATTTTTTTTTCTGAAAAGCTGACTCGTGTATAAGCCGACCCTCCCAATACATGAATATTTTCCTGAATTAAAAAAACTTGGCTTATGCACAAGTATATATATGATATGCTGGGCCACAACTGGGGGAGGAACAGACGGGTTTAATGCACTGAATTCCATCCTTCAACTGCTTCTTCTACATGGCTAGGAGTGCCAAAATGCCAGTTTGATCAGGGCGACAAAGTATCTAGTTGCGGTTCTGATGGTAGATTTTTATAGCAAAATTAATATTGTTCAGTTACCAATGGTACTTTTATTCTGAATGGTTGGAGTTTAATACTTTATTGGTTGATCACAAATTTAAATTATCCAGTTTGAAGATTCCTCGCCCTCTAATTTTTTTTTTCTTTTTTCAGGAGCATGAACATAACATTTTGTGAGGTTTTTTTTTTCTGTTCTGCAGGTCTTGGCTTCCGACCATCTCCACCCGAAAAAAATGTTGACAGCACTCTCATCTGGTACAACACTACGAAGAACAACACAGTGAGCTATTGGGTTGATAACCTGAACACTTACTTGAAACGTAAGCTTCCTCTGTGTGTGAAATGTTATATTCTTGTGTTTATACTGAAGTGCTTGTTGCGTGATCTAACACGAAAATGCCTATGATTGTGGTTTTCCCTTCTCCAGTCTTATCTCTTAGTGCTCTTTTTTTAATTTATTTCCAGCATACAAAGATAGGACGGTCGGTGAAAAGATCAAGCCGTGCATAGATGGGCAAAAAGCATCCAAGGATCAAGTTTGTTTTTTCCCAATGATCACCGGCAACACAGAGAGCTGCTCACCCGAAAGAGAGTTTGGTTACCCGGAAGGAAAGCCTTGTGTACTCATCAAGTTGAATAGGGTGAGTCAGAGTATGGAGATAATTGTGATTTGTGTCTTTCTCTAATGGCTGTGTAATTTAAACAAACGTGGTAGTGCATATCTGCCTACAATGGGGAACAAGAATTAGGGAAATTTCGAAAATCTGTTCAAATATCCTGCACGCAGACAAGTGTAAAAAGAATTGTTTTGAAAAACAAAATATATAGGTATTTTTCCCCCCTTTTGAAAATTGTGGTACTGCCAATTGGCACAAAGTTGCCAGATAGTACCCAGCAGTAGGTCAAATTATCTGTCATTACTACACTCAAATCAAGATCACTCACACAAGAAATGTCATCCAGTGCAGAAAACAAGACAGACATGCTCATCTGGTTCCCCTTTCATCTCCCCGATTTGATTGTTGAGAAGCCAAACTGACACCAACTGTTTGAATTTAGGCTTTTCCTCTGTGAAATGAAATATTTTTTCATGATTAGTGCAACAAACCAAAGCACTCCTGGTTCTGTAAACATTCTCAATTAAATTCATTGCAAACATCGCTAAGGAAAACACCTTGCTGTGTTAGAGTCTTGGGCACATTTCCAATCAATGCTACCCGAAGGTCAGCAGGTGATGCTGGTCATGTAGAAGACAATGTGTTGCAAACATAAATAGTGAAGCTGGCAGTTTGTACACCAAGTACCTCCTTGACACATAAGTCATCAGCAACCAGGATACACACCACTCAGTGGGTACCACAATGCATTTAGTCACCAACAACTGTGGATGAGACGAGTGCTGGCCCGCAACAAATATGGCCGGAAGCGTGGCGTGTTTTCTCTGGGATCCCTTAAAATGGAAAAAATTATGCAAAATAAATGTACATTATTTGTGAGGCCCCCGTTCTGCTCGAGGGCCCCGGTTACCCCAGTCTAGTTATGGCTTTGAATATGACACTGATTTATTCAGAAAATCACAGTAATTCTTTTACATTCCACAACAGAAATGTGGGGAGATAGTGTAGTGCCTCAAGCCCCTTAGATTCATTTTCAACTGCAAGAAAACAGTTAAAAGTGAGTGATCACAAATCACATGTTGTATATAAAGGGAAATTTCTCCGTTTCAGTTGTACCGTGACCAATACAAAGTAAAAACATTAACATAATTTTATGAACAACGGTCTGGGAAAACATTGCAATTCGCATATACTGTCAACATTTGAAGTATTGAAACATTCATAACAAATTTGGCAATGGTTAAAATGACAACATTGATGACTTAGCCAGACTCGTCAACATAGTTAGGCCTATCACAAAAGTGAGACTAATCATGAAAATTATTGATCTGGTGGAAGTCCGCAGCCGAACACCGGAACATGAGAGGTAACAATATTAACTTATATTGACAGCCCAGAAGTTCGAACAAAATGACATATAAATGTCAATTTTCAAACTTCTCCATGAAAAAGCCTTTGTTGAAATTTTCCTGTCATAAATGCCTATTTCAACAGTTCTAAGTTTGTTCGTGTTTTGTGTAGAACTTTGGTATTTTTGAGTATATAAGATGAGACTCAACGTGGGGTTCCACCTGAGGTCCACCCCTCATTCTCCCCCCCCCCCCCCACGTTTCACATTAGCGCAATAAGTCATTTTACACGCGTGTCATTTTGAAAGTGAAGTTCTGATGAGAAATACGGTATATCGTTTGCATTTCCTGCAAAGTATTAAAAAAAAATGGGGTTTTTTTTTTTGGATAGCTCACAGGTTGGTTATATGCAAGAAATTAATGTATTCGGGTCACTCAATTGTTATGAAGCGGAGATAATCAATAGACTAATCTTGATTTGGTCTTGGACTGGTGTATTCCACTATGAAAGTTTGATAAGTTCTATAAAAGTTCTTTTATAAAACTTGAAAAATAAAACCAATTAGTGTATTTTTTACATTCGAGCAAATGTGGTCAATAAACTTATTGATTGTTTCAATTTCTGTAAAAGTTCTTTTTATAGTGTAATGCTGGCCTTGGACTTTCGAGTCCAATGTTTTGCATAGTTTTTCAGCTCGTGAAATTAATGTATTGAATGACTTCTCGTTTTTTTCCCCACTCTTAGATTTACGACTGGGTGCCGACGAGTTATGATGAGCCTCCGGAGGAACTGGTAAAGCAGTTGAAGGGCGAGAAGTTCGACAAAGAGAAAGTCTACATCACTTGTGTGGGAGAGGTTAGTTTGAACGTGTTTGTTTTTTAATATAGTGTGACAAAATTCCTTTCTATCATGTCTGGGTCTTACTTTTTATGCCCCTCCATTGACTAGAAAAAGTTATTCTGTCGCTAGTGTAGATCCATGATGTTGCTTCAGTCAGCTTATTGTACAGGATTGTCATATATAATCAGACTTCGATATACTAACCTGATTTAATGAATTCCTTGGTTTATAGTGATTATAAATCTGTGCTTATACTGGTGTTAATCTCATCTCAGATTTTATGATTTCCCTTGATTTAGCAAATGTAAAAAAACTCGTTCTGTAGAGAACAGTACAGAACTGATTTTTAAACTCAGTTCGCGTTGACTGGCTGATGTCATCTGTCCTGAAGCTGTAGCCAGTTTGATTTGGTAGGATAGGCGACTTATAGTGTTGATGCATTTGATCCTTCCCTCCCCCTCCTGTATTTTACAGGGCAGATAAATTTTTCCTCATAATATTCAGCTTCTGGAGAGCCACACGCTTGGCTGCGGCTAGTGCTAATGTAATAAAAGTTGGGGAACATCTGCCTTCCACAGAATTTGTTCTTTCCCTATCCATTGAAATCTGTACCCATGGCTTGGAAATCAGTGTCAGATTCTGTTTGCTGTGGAATGGTCTACCTTCAGCAGCTTACTGACAATGTCTGCCTGCCGTTGATGTCTGCTTTCAATTGCTCATTGTATCTATCGCTCGAAACATTTTTACTTAACCGCAGTGCATGAATTGATGATTATATTAGCCAGCTAGTTTTTCACGCTCTATCTAATTCATAGAAAGCCATGCTATTTGCTGCAGCCACTCGGTTGCACATTGTTTTTGATGCTGCTCATCTCTACCTGAAAACACATTCAAATTTTATTTTTTATTGCATTTGGTCTGATTATCGTTATTTTTCCATTTAATTTGTTGCCCCTAAGGGGCCATTCAAGTATTACTTCAGCATCAGGGGGGGGGGTTGAAGGTTGCTTACGTCATCAACCATGCTTTTTTGAAGATATGAAATATTCTAAGCGGCTAACAAAATTTTGCGGAAGGGGGGGGGGTCAAAAATGGCTGAAAATCTGCTTATGTAATACTTGAATGACCCCTAAGTTATAGAAACTAATGTGTATTTTAAGAAAAGGGGATTTTGCAGAGAACTCTTGTCTGTATTTATTAACGCTAGTAAACTGGTTCTCTGATAATGTAATGTTTCAGAATTTGGCTTTTTCCCAGTTTTTAAAATTTTTATTTTCTATCAGAACTCTGCAGATAAGGACAACATTGGAACCGTGGAGTACTATCCCGACGGAGGTATACCTTTCAAATACTTCCCGTTCGTCAACCAGGACGGGTATGTCTCGCCGTTCGTCTTCGTGCATTTCTCGAACATCAAACACGGAGTGCTCGTGAACGTGGAATGTCGCGCCTGGGCTGCCAATATCCAGTTCGACCGTGGGGACCGTCTCGGAAGCGTGCATTTCGAACTCCTTGTAGACACGAAATGAGAGCATCACTTAAAATCATACGCGCATATGTGCGTACACATATGTATATGCTCATGCATATATATATATATCTGGTCTCTCTTTTTTTCCATATATATATAAAACGATAACTTTTTTTAGCACTACATTCTGTTTTTTTCCCGAAACGTCTCGTCGCTGATGTCGAGATCATCATCTTGTGCCACGACCTTTTTTTTTCATTTGGTTCCTCGAGAAAAGATATATCAGTCGAATAATATAAAATTATGTGATAAATGTGTATTTCGTGTGAGAGAATTTATAAATATATTATCGTTATACCACACACAAAGGCCAATATATAATATATACCTGTTAAAAGTATTAACGTGTTTTTTCTTTTCCAACATATCGGGCTATTTCCTGCTCGTTTCATTTAAAGGAGCAGCATCTATAACGAGATCAATTTCAATATTTAAATTTTTTACAATTTCACCACTATCTCGGAACACAATATCAACCTTTTTCCCTGCCATTATACATTGTTTTGCATTTTATCACGCACATATTTTTTTTGCCTTTTTTTCCACCACCTTTTCTGTGCATTTATTTACTGGTTCATTAGAGTTATCATGAAGAAAAAAGAAACTTAGTTCCGAATAATGTTGTGGGGGCTGGTCAAAATTTCTGCCACTGTTAGTGTTATTGTTGCCAGTGTTTTATGGGGGATGGGAGCGCCCATAATGATTTCATCTTGTTATCTCGCTTTTGTCGTAAAAAAAGTCTTTCATGTCATGCCAAACTATTATAAAAGACCGAGAAACACAATTTTTTCACATTAGGGAGGTAAATTTGATTGCCGTATTTATAAAGGTTTTTTTAAATTATTCTTATTGTTGATAAATTTCTCTCGCCTCTTATAACAGCACTGTCTACACTGAACGCTCAACATTGAATACAGTAATTTCTTTTTGCTCTCGGTGGCGTTTGTAATTTGCACGAGACATAAATGTGGGCATTGATCTCGTTCGGTGCAGACAGTGCCAATCTAAGTGGTTATTGTAGGCCTATATGTAAAAGAAATATATATATAACGGTGTGTGGCCGATTAATCTTCGACCAAGTCGTGCACTGTTTTGTTATGATTATTTTCTCAGCTGGTGCAGATGTTTTATCGTAATGTTGATTTATAAATCTTATAATTTCCTTCGATATTTCGACTTTGAAAATTGAGTTTTTTTTTTGTGTGTATGTGTGTGCAAAGTTGTGGTCGGAACTTTGTCAGCGTAGCTGTTTGTCGTAGCGCATCTCTGTATTGTAGTTTAACAATTAAGCAAAAAAGAGGGATTGCATGTATTTGCATCTTATTATATAGATATCGGAGAAAGTGTTTATTATTATTGAAATTTTGTTTATAGGAATATGATCTGTTTATTATTATATGTACCTTTTTCGTGCAATTTTTCTTTTTTTTTACTATTCGATCTTTGTAGTTCGACAGTTTTTTTTTCATTTTGGAAGCGATGACATTTTTTAAGGACTTTTTTTTTCGATTTGGTCATACTATCAAGCTTGTATGTTTCTTCGGAAATGACTGTCAAATCTTTTTCTTCGACCACCCTGTTATGATGTAACTGTTAGAACTGAATAAAGGTTGTGTACAATATTTTTCTCATTTAGTTTTGTTTTTAATATACAGTATGATTCATAGTTCCCTCAGGAAAGTCTTTCAGGCGAAAACTGTGAATCTGAGATCAACTCCTTTGAGTTGACTAAGAACTTGTCGTTGATAGTTGATGTACATCTAGATGTTAAAACTAGATCTAACTTTTGCAAGTTCAATCACAACCCCATTTTTTTTCTTCCATATTTGGATTCAGTATCTCAAGAAATGCTGAAATACCAAATTTCATCAATTTTGAACGAACGGTTAGTGAAATATAAATGATTGAAAAATGAGTGTGGTAATGTAAAATGGAAACATCTTGTTTTTGAGCATAATTGCTGAAATAATATTGGTATCTCATTAATTTTTTATATTAAATGATAGATTCTAATGGGCCAAATATAATTTTATTACTCATTTTGAATTTGGCTTTTTTCTAAGTATGAATTATGAATTTTTAAAATGTTTTAATAATTTATGAATAGAAGCATACACTAATTTTTACTTCATTCGAATCAGCATAGTCGAAAACCCCACAATCAATTTTCATTCCAATCTGCCATCTATTTCGCGAGATATGAGCGATTCTATGAAAATGACCACTTTTAGGGACCATCTACTAGATATAAATTTGAAACTCAATTGAAAAATTTCTCATAAATTATGCGAAAATGTTTGATGAAGCTCATAACTTTACTGAAATGAGCAGGGGCGGTCTTACGGCAGTGCGACCGGGTCGGGGCGCGAAATGAGAAGGGGCACTGAAACGCGTTAAATATACATTACTAGAAAAATATCTAAGATACTTATTTAAAAAATAACTGAAATATATACATGGAAAATGACCGAGATGAGAAAAAAAATTGGAAGTTTGTGTGTATGTAATATTACGGTTATTTTTCGAAAAGAAAGTTATCGATGGGCAGTGCACCTATATACGTACAGTACATAGCGATTTTGGGCATATAAAAATACACGCTCTCTTTCTCTCGAGCACTTTTCGTTCACCCATGTAGGAGATTGGAAGGGGAAGAAACAATTTCTTTCTCTTTTGTTGTGCAGTAAAAAATAAAAATAATCAAGGAATCACACTTGCTCACCCAATTTTTCTACTAATGAGAGAGAGCCAAAGTGTTTTCCGGTGTTGTTAGGAGTATTACAAGAATTGGTGTCTTCTGATGGGGGAAAGATTTTGAGCCAGAGGCCTTTCATGCCTCTTTTTTCCCGACTTGCATTACTTTTACACAAAACGCAGAATCGAATCGCCAACACAGTACAGTATTTAAAAAAAAAATTGAATATAAATATTTTAAAAAAATGAATGAATTAAAACCTATGTGATTTGCTGTTGTATATAGAGATCCTGCACTCGAGCCTCGTTCCTACCTGTCATACGAGGAGAAAGAAAACTGCTCACACGAGAAAACCCATGCACGTTGGCACCCCCGATCACTGGCCAGACTTTCCTATTAGTTCAACCAGGGGAAGTTTGGTGGACAGGGTGTGCTCGAGAAGGGCGTCTAATCCGAAGTAAAAGGGGAAAAAAATTAGGAAAAATTATTTGTGCCCGCTGTGTAAGAGGGGCGCCAAGTCTAAGGTAGACAGGGCGAAAAAAGTTAGGAGAAATGATTTCTGCCCCTTCCCCTTTCTCTAGTAGGAGCACCAAATCCTGCGTAAAAGGATGAAATAATTTCTGCTCGCTTTAGGAAGGACGTCATATCCAAAGTGGAAACGCAAAAAAAAAAAAAAAATTAGGAAAATTTATTTGTGCCCTCTCTAGGAGGAGCGTCAAGTCCGAAGTATATATAAAAGGGTGAAACAATGGGAAAATGATTTCTGCCCACTCTTCAGGGCCGTAGCGTGCTTTCTTGGGGGCAGTCTTTTCTTGGAGTCTCCTTGAAATGGTTAATAACCCCCTCGGGAGAATCACCGGATTTCTGGATTTCAAAAGTTGGCACGTCTGGTAATGTTTTAAGTATACGGTGATACGATAAATAAGTTATCGGTCCAGTTTTTTTTCCTTTTTAAAAATTCGAGTAAACAAACAACGAAATTTTGAAATTTTTCAGAAATTCGTTTCATTCCTTAGACAATATTCATGAGCTGAAATGGTAAACATAATAACTTGCAAAGAATTCACAAATTAATACCATACAATTAGATTGATGTTAATATTTATGGAGATAATAATCAATAAATAACGGTTCTCTCAATAGCATAAATCATCTTAGTGCGCGCCAAGTTTAGGGTAGTGGCTATTGGTGGAGTCGTCTCTGCTAAAACCGCGGCATTTCGTTTCATCCGTATTTTTTTAGCATTAAAAATTGAGGAATTGCAAAATGAAACAAAATTATAATATAAAATAGTGCAATGTTCAACGGAAAATTCTTATATTTTTTTCTGAATTGATGAAGTGCCGGCCATTGAATTTTTGTTTTCCATCTAAAGCCAGTAATTTGAAGGAAGTTGTGGTGTGATTGGGGTTGCTCAAGCAGTGTGCATTTTTAACATTTTGTTTTAATGTGTGTGGTGGTCATATATGTCCCGATTCTAACATAAATATCTCTTAAAAAATTCGTTTTTCGATTCTATTTAGTCCGATTGCCGTCTCCCAATCTGGCGACTTTTATACTTGCGCCAGTTTTTATTTGAATCGCTAAATATAAAAAAAAGGGGTCATGTCACATTTTTCAATTTTTGTTTTGATGGATTCATGTAATAGACGCGCCAACGCATCGTTTTATGGTAAAATGGGCCAAGTCTCGCCTCTAGATGCCGAGAAAAAACGAACGTTAAAAGTAAAAAGGTGTCTAGTCCAGGACACTACCTCCTTTTTACATTTAGTTATCAAGAACGCTAACAGGTGGCAGTAGGGTTTCCTGTTGAGTTACCTTCATAAGGTTTTAAAACCTTATGAGGTAACTTCATAAGCAATGTAACGAAGAGTTCTTCGTTTACATTGCTTTTTGTTTTTTTGTTGGCCAAGGGTTGTTTGACATTATTAATAAACGTAGTCGTTAGTGAATCATGGAAGTGACATCAGACGAGGAAAACGTCTCGACGAAGCAAAGAAAATGAGAAATACATCGTATAGACGGAATTCGATTAAGAATGCCAGGCTCACGAAGGGAAAGCCCATATTAATCATGCTAGAAAAGAAATTGCTACAAAACTTTGCCCATCGTTAAGTGACAATACGTAAGTATCAAATTCACATAAGGGGTCATTCAAGTACTACGTCAGAATCGAGGGGGGAGGGGGTTTCGGATTTGCTGACTTTTGATGACAGGGGGGGGGGGTTTGAATGTTGCTTACGTCACCGACCCCCTTTTTGAAGATATGAAATATTCTAAGCTGCTGACGAAATTTTGCTGGCTGGGGAGGGGGGGGGGTCAAAAATGGCTGAAAATCTGCTTACGTAATACTTGAATGGCCCCTAACTTGTATGGGGACAATTTCACTTGGAGTAAATTAGGGTGGTATATTTGAGTGTTTTGCAGTATATATATCTCCAAATTAGGTTGTTTTTTTTTTTATCTTTAAGGTCGCAGGTAAAGTTCTTGGGTTGTCACGACTTACCACACGTTTCAAAGGCCCCCAAAGCCAAAAATTGCACGTATTAAGGTCCTGGGAGGGTATAGATTAGGGAAGTGCCGGCTGATGACACGTTCTTCTGTAAAATGTGTTTTAAGAACATTCTTAACACACGCCGCAGTGTGTGGGGGAGTTCCGTCTTACATAAAGATAGTGCCTGCAAGGGGCAGTCACGTGCTTGCAGAGCCGGAACTATTTCGTTCTGTAACAGCAATGCATATCGCTTCCCTGTGATCGAACATGTCACTGGACCTGTAGAACGTAACTCCTCGTAGTAGAGACCGAGAATGAATGAATGATGCAGTAAATCCACACCATACCGTCACTTGGTGAATGCAACGGAACCTCTAAGATAGCGTGCGGATTTTCTGGTTCCAAAATTCGGCAATTGTGAGGATTGACTGCGCCATCCAAGTGAAAATGCGCTTCGTCTGTCCAGAGGATATTCCGAGGCCATTCTGAATCGATTTCAACACGAGCTATGTAGAAACTGCAGTGAGAACCGGGGTCGAGCATCATAATCATGTGAAAGCAACCGCTGCAAAAATGTAAGTGTGTACGGATAATATCGGAGGATATTCCGCATGATCTTGTGTGCAGTTGAATGTGGCCTATCCAACGCCTGTGCTACACGCCTGACACTAGTGCTACCACTAGAATTTGAAGCTCTGTCCTCTTCCACGTAAAGCGAAACCTCCTGTACTGTGTCTATAGAAACGGGTTAATTTTCTTCCTCTTCTAGGACGAGCAGCTAACGATCCTGTGGTTTCAAATTTCGTTATTATACTCCGAAGGTTTTTAACATTCATTGAATCTTTTCGAATCCTCTCTCAAGTCCGATATTTCCGTAGAGCAGTTACTGCGGAATTGCTGTTTTGGTAAACCAATTTGACCAAGAAAGCGCGATCTCGTAAACTTATCGTCATTGTGAGCAGCAAACACTGAGAAACAAGATCTCCGCGAATGGAGGAAAATCTTGAAGAAATTCAAGAACTCAAAAAGGTAATAAGATGTCCTAACACACCAAGAAAAACAGATCTCTTACATTTCTAATAATCAACATACGAAGAGCCTTAGAACGAACTTCAGCAATCTGATTTTTTTGAGAA